>NW_011494919.1:681119-700420 GCF_000754665.1 Bison bison bison | reverse complement strand
ATATTGGCAGCTGGCTTCCACACAGATGTGGGGAGCCACACCTGAGTAGCAGGTCATGGTCATATGTCATGAAATGGTCACCAGGAAGAGGACTCTGTTAGATTCAGAGGGACAGGAGAGCAGTCTTTCTACCCTTGAATCCCCGAGTTTTTCTGTGAGGACTGAGGCAGTCGGCAGGGCTTGCTTTCCTATAGTGCAGATTAACAGGAAGAGAACTCCTTTAATTTCCAGACCTTCTGGAAATAACCCTTTAAGGACAGCTAACCATGGGAGAATGTGCAATTCAAAATTGGAATCTCTGTCCATGGAATTCTCCAGGCAGGAGTATTGGAGTGGGTTTCCATTTCATTCTCTAGGATATCTTCCCAACCCAAGGATTAAATCTGGGTCTCCTGCATTGCAGGCAGATTCTTTACCATTTGAGCCACCAGAGAAGCACACATTTTTTACTGTTCTATTTAATAACTGAAGACATTTATTTAATAGTTTTTCTTATTAAGATATATATTTCTTTTTATTCTTTTTTGTTAATTCATGCTAGGAGGATTTCAATAAGAGTTTATTTAGGGAAATGTAATTTAGACATGTATTAACTACTTATTTGTAGTAATTTACTTAGAATAGGATAATCAGGAAAAAAAGGGAGCGAGGCTAAAGGTCTTAGCAAGAATCATACCTCTTATTATTATTCTTTCTGTCATTTATCTGTCACCTATCAACGTCTCCTCTGATGTAAAACCCACATTCTTTAACAGTGGTTCTTTCAAACATGCTCTTTATGTTAGGGATATAATTCCCAGATCTGAAAACTGGGAAGGAGGAGACAGGCTTTGAGAATGCCTTCAGCAAAATTGCTGGGTGGGCTAGTCAACAGAATAGTGAATATCTATCAGAAAGATTTGGAGAAATTTTGATCATCTTGTGTTCCAGGTTCAAACCCAGATAAGCAATCTTGAAGGAATGGGATGCAAAGAAAAAAAAAAACAACACAACTACCATTCATTTCATGCTTGCCTTAGTGCAAGGCATTATTGTATGTGCCTTGTATCTCACATCAGCCTCAGTAAAATATGACATGAGTACTGTATTATTCCTGGGCTTCCCAGGTGGCTCAGTGGTAAACAATCTGCCTGATGATGCAGGAGATGAAACAGACTCAGGATTGATCCCTTGGTTGGGAAGATCCCCTGGAGGAGGAAATGGCAATGTACTCCAGTATTCTAGGCTAGGAAACCCCGTGGACAGAGGAGCCTGGCAGGCTACAGTCCATGGGGTCATAAAGAGTCAGACATGACTGAACACACATGGTATCATCCCTCTTGCAGATGAGTAAGTGAAGGCACAGAGGTAAGGAACATGCCTTGGACCACAAAGTTAGTCATAACATGCAGGCATACAGGCCTCCAGGTATCAATCTAGAGTCTTCTCATTATCCAGGGCTACATAGCCTCCAGGAAAAAGGAGTCAGAAGCTTTGGTGAGGGTGTGTGGGTGGTGGGGAGAAAGTTGGCTAAAGCTGGGTCAAGATGCCTTAAGTTCAGGAGTACTTTGAATGAAATAAGAGCAAAATTACCTACTGAGACCAGTAGACTGTACAAGCCATTCATTTTTCTCCAACAAAGAATCCAAGAGGCATATTGCAGAAATGCATGACTCTTCTCTGCAATAGCAAACCAAAAATTACAGCTATAGTAACCAAATATCCCAACCATCCCAGTGATTAACAAGATTCCCTCACTCATACTGACTGGCAGAATCCACATAAATGAAGGGGGAAAAAGGAAGGTGTATGCTGAAAAGTCAGTAAGCAGAAATGGAAAGGGTTAGAGGAAACTGAAGAATATGGAGGGTAAACGTACAAAATAACCTGGAAAAACAGTGATCAGGTAAAAGCAGTGAAGAGAATAAAGCAATAATATCTTTATAGAATCATGCCAGAAATTTATTTTAATTTGCTAAATACCAAAACATTTATCAAGTGTTTCTTTTGTGTTAGATGCTTCTAGGCTTAGAACTGGCAATAAATATATGAATGTATAATCCTTATTCTCAAAAATGAATTCATAATCTAGTGGTTGATAGGCAAAAATAACTAAATTTGGAAAATGGAGAGCAGGGACTTTTGAGAGTCCAAGGAAGTATTCCAAATATTAATGATACTTGGAAGATTAACAATGGCATAGATCCAAATGTAGTTTCTCCCTGTCTATTTCCAAGGCTTTTGTTCTTAATCCATGACAGAACACTGAAGCTCAGCAAAAAAGTGACATGAAGTTTCAAACTGAAATAGATGCTTGACAAGGTAGTGTTTTTGCTTGACCTGTGTACCTGTAGCCAACAATACAACATGGCTTATTATTCGGGTTTATTTTTTCAGGAACTAAGCTCTTTTGAATACCCTTGTGTGTGTGTGTTTCTCACTCAGGCATGTCCAACTTTTTGTGACCCCATGGAGTGCAGCCCACCAGGCTCTTCTGCCCATGGAATTCTCCAGTCAAGAATACTGGAGTGGGTTGCCATTCCCTTCTCCAGGGGATCTTCCTGACCCAGGGATTGAACCTGGGTCTTTTGCATTGCAGGCAGATTTTTACTTTCTGTAGGGCTACCAGGGAGGACCTGATAGCTGTAGGCACTGAGACAATTGTTATTTTGATGGGTACAGTATTGAGAAAACCATGCAACAGCACCCTTGCAAACCGAGGAGGAGTGATTTTAGAAACCGAAGTCATCAGCAAGAATTTTTCAAATACAAATTTTAACTTTAAAAACTAATAATCACTAACCGTTCAAAAAATTTTGTGAATATAAAAATCAGACAAGAAGTACTTAAAGCATAAAAGAAGCATTAGATTCTAATGAACTATCACTATAAAATTGTATATTGTGCTTTTAATACAACTATTAATTTCATGGTGGGACCTCTCTGTTAGCTAAGGGTCCCTGTGAGCCTTGCCCGGTATTTAATTTTGTGGGCCAAATATGGGATAGTACAGCAGACTCACAGGTACTATTTTCTTTTTTAAGGTCCAAAACAGAGCTAAAATATTTTCTTCTGCAAAGCGAATTACTTACATTTTTTAAAAAGAGGCAGCCTGGGGAAAGATTATTCTAGATCTACATAAGACAAATAACCCACATAGCACTGGTTACCTAATTTGTGATCTGGAAATTAATTTGGGCATAAAATACATTTAAGTCTGTATTATTGGGTCTTAGTGAGCTTTTAAAGGTAGTTTTAACATCATTTTTTAAAAAATAAAATCAAAGAAATGCAAGTTTGTAGACCTGCTAAATCACTTAGGATCTTCCAAGTAAAAATCTCTTCCTGCTTGAGCAAAAATGGCTGAAGTGAATTCCTTTGTCAGCAAATAGTGTTGCAAGATAAAAAGAATATGCTGTGGAAAAAGAAACAAGTATTAGGACAAGTTATTCATTCTGGGAGGTGTTCTGTAAGGCTGATAAAGTACCAGATGTTTCTAACACATCACAGCTTATGATATTTGCTAAATTCTATTTCTTGGTGTTATATGCACTGTTTTTTTTTTTCCTGAACCAATAAAGGAAGCATAACAGAGAGGATGTGTTTTTCAAAAAATAAATGGCTTCCTTTGTAAAAGTAATGTTTTATGGGAAAACAATGCAAATGTAATCACTGATGAAAATTTGAGAGGCGCAGTACAAAAGTGAGTCTCATCCATCACATCATTCATTGGCATATGATTGTGACAAGATGTTGAAACCAGAAGTGCATAAAGTATTACAGGATATCATCGAAGCAGTTAATTTTATTAAAACAAGAGCTTTTTCAAAACAGAAAAGAAATTGAACAATAGTTTGCAATAAAACTCGGAGTTTTCAAGAAACTCTTTTGTATCCAAATATTTACTCATTGCCATCTGGCAAGGAACTCTATAGGGTTGATAAACTTAAATAATAGGATATGCTAGCTAGCTTAACACTTCAGAATATAAACATACTTTATCTATCCCTTTATACCAAAAATGCCATTTGATCAATGTTTGACAAAAATCTCCTTTTGGTATATAACTCTTGATAAGTAGAATTTAGAAAAGTTTTTGTTAGTATTCAGGTACTTGATATTGAAACCAAAATCAGTATGATTTTGTAAACAGAAAAAAAAATCAGATATCCATGGTTCAAATACATGGAAACAAAGTTTTCTAAATTACTTGAACATCAGGCATTTCTAGATTTTCCAAATAAGCACTACAGTGAATTTTAAATTATTCATTTGTAGAAAAACTACATCAAAGAAGATGAAAATCAATCAGCCATATTTCAACAAAGGGTTTTATATCATCATATCAATATTCACTACAGTCTACAGTTCAATCATTTCACTTGAATTAATATTTTTGTAAGACTACTCTCTCAGTTATGATGGTTATTAAACTAATGAACAAAATAAACCAAACTTAAAACCAGACTTCCAAGTCACTCAGTTCAGTTCAGTCGCTTAATTCAGTTCAGTCGCTCAGTCGTATCTGACTCTTTGCAACCCCATTGACTGCAGCACGCCAGGCCTCCCTGTCCATCACCAACTCCTGGAGTTTACTCAAACTTATGTCTATTGAGTCAGTGATGCCATCCAACTGTCTCATCCTCTGTCATCCCCTTCTTCTCCCATCTTCAGTCTTTCCCAGCATCAGGGTCTTTTCAAATGAGTCAACTCTTTGCATCAGGTGATCAAAGTATTGGAGTTTCAGCTTCAACATCAGTCCTTCCAATGAACATTCAGGACTGAGTTCCTTTAGGATGGACTGGTTGGATCTCCTTGCAGTCCAAGGGACCCTAAAGAGTCTTCTCCAACACCACAGTTCCAAGTCACTATATGCTCTATTAAAAAGAAACCAACACTTAAACATAATTAAGAATATTTTTTCTAACAATTACAAAATTGTGTTATGAGGGCTTCCCTGGTGGCTCAGATGGTAGAGAATCTGCCTGCAATGCAGGAGACTCAGGTTTGATCCCTGGGTCAGGAAGATCCCCTAGAGAAAGGAATGGCTACCCACTCTAGTGTTCTTGCCTAGAGCATCCCATGGACAGAGAAGCCTGATGGGACACAGTCTATGGGGCTGCACACTATGGGGTCGCAAGGAGTTGGACACCACTGAATGACTAAGCATGCATGTACATGCACACGAGCAAAACTAATATGAAACACAATTTGGTGTTAATGTTATGTATTTTATCTCTGTATTATTCAGTATAATCTACTTTTCGTCTAAGTTTTGAAGTACTTATGAGATGTTATTACAGTAAAATATTTCATATAACTAGCAAAAAAGTGCACAGTTGTTGAAAGTACAGGTGATTTTTAACAAAATTTGGAGACCTAAGCAAAATGATAGCATCGTGCCCTTTTGGGATATGAGAATCTTATATGCCAGTTGTATCATTTAAAACTACTTAATTGTCACAACCTCGTGGAGAATATCAATATTAAAATATAACATAAGATAGTTAATAATAGCATTGTCAATGTAGTATTGCAATTAAGGTAATAAGTATTAGTCAGATTGGATTCAAGAACAACTGGAATTTCCAGGACTAATTTGCCCTTCACACTTGAGCCACTTACATCACCTTTATGAGCATTAGTTTCCACACCTACAAAATGTCAATAATGGCATTTAATGTTCTGCATGGTGTGGGAAATTGAGTGTGATAATCTATGTATGGCTTTTTATTACTGTTTATTAAATAGTAGCTTTTAAATTGCTTAATGATTAGCTATTATAATAAATTACTAAAGCAAAAACAATGCAATTTTTTTAATATACCATTATATGATTCTAGAACCTGTTGAGAATTTTATAAATGAATCAATATCCCAGTAATTTGTTTTTAATAGATCTAACAATAAAACATTCACTATTTTAGCAATAAAAATGTAAGTATATATATTTATACACGTCTTGTACCTCCATGTACATTGAAAAGAATAAGAAGTTTGTCATTTTTTTCCTCCTAAAATCAGATTTACCAGACTTCCCTGGTACCTCAGCTGGTAGAGAATCTGCCTATAATGCAGGAGACCTGGGTTCGATTCCTGGGTTGGGAAGATACCCTGGAGAAAGGCATGGCAACCCACTCCAGTATTCTTGCCTGGAGAACCCCATGGACAGAGGAGCCTGGTGGGCTACAGTCCATTGGGTTGCAAAAGGTGGACACGACTGAGCAACTAAACAACACGTTCACATCGGTAGTCCGATAAGACTGCACAACTAATACACACACAACTCTTCTTGGTCTGTAGTGAGGCCAACTCTTCCAAAGTCCTTCCACTGAGAGCCTTTCAGGAAAGCAAGAAGGAAAGTGATAAGTTGATTAGTATAGTTTGATTATTCTTTTATTTGAAAACAAAAGCACTTATTGCTGAAACTATTTGCTTTGGGCTACTTGGCCACGATTTGTAGATAGACACTGATGATGGGCATATCATTTTTACATACAAAGTTTTATGAGCTCAATATATGATCCAAAGCAGATGTGATGAATACAGGGATGAGTAACACTGAAAACCTTGGAAGTTCCTTCTTTGCAAATAATGATCCATGCCGGGATTCTAAAAGTATTAAAAAACTGAAAAAAATTTAGTGGGACTTGTAACTAAGAGAAGCAATTTTATGTGTTCAATTTTGTGCCATCTTTAAATGCAAATTGTTTTTAAACAAGGTCATCACACTTGATGGCACCTCACTGTGATTAACTCTGCACTGTCTCAGCAGCCCCCTTGTCTGTTTTTTTCAACTGTCACACAGTGGGTGACTTCTGTTTGGCCTACCATTTGCTAATTATTGGCAAATTCTCCTTCTAATACTAACATTTCCCCCACAATGGAAACTACACAGTGAAAACAATGTTTCTCTATCCATCATAATGCTCTGAATTGTCAACAATGGATTCAAAGAAAAATGTCCCCTTTTCATTGAATCAAGTGATCATATGGATTGCTTCATTTGAAAATCCCATTAATACAGGGAGGAACCATGTAGTATCTAATGAATCAGAAGTAAGTAGTTTGAAAAGTGTGTTTGATAAGAATAATAATCAGTATTGAAAAGCATCAAAGATATTCTGGATAAGATTAATAAGGATAGGAAAAGAGGGAAATTTAGCAGAAATATAAATGGAGAGAGCTGAGAGTGAGTAATATGTCTACCTGGTTGGAATCAAAACAGAAATTCCAACCAGCATATTTCATTAAATATCCAAAGAGACTGTTGTTAAAGATAAGACCAGAGTTCCATCAGAGCAAACAGTCCTTTGATGTTCTCTCTTCTCCTTTATCCTTCTTTAAAGTTCTACTTCTTGTTTCCAAATAAAGAGCCAGGGAAGAGTGGAAGAAGTTTGCCTCCTGCATCAGCTTCTCCTGCTGGAAGTTCACAATATTGACAACAATATATTGATCACAGTATTGACAATATACTCATCTACACTGAAGCTTTTCTTTATCTACCTCTTTCTTAGTCCTATGAAGAAATACATACTGGTCCTTCCAGTGCTAATCATTGAATGTCTCCTCATTCCCTCCAGGCTCTTGTCATTACCCTTTCCAGGATCTTCAACTTGTTTTTCACTGATTCCTTCATTGTATAAACATCTCAAGTAACTCCTGCTATAAATGTTGCTCTAAAAAACAGAGGGAACCTCCCTTGACTTATGTTCCCAAATAGGTATATAAGACTCATTGATTTGTTCCATTGTTCTACAGATTTTGAGGGGGAGCAGTGCATGTATTATGTGTGTTCTGAAGTCTAAAATTATAGAAATGTGGAGAAATAGACATGCAAATAATGAAAGAAAATGATAACTAATCGGGGGTCATAGAATGATAAATGGAAGGTAAAAGATAGGATAGATGTTGACTTAAAGGTCAATTTTAGATTGGAACAATTTATGAAGATTCCTTTGAAAGGAATAATGTTTAAACTAAGAATTGAATGCTAAGAAATATTGTGCTGCATGATAATCTGGGTCCGAGTGCCCTGGACACTCACTAGCTCCACAATAAGTGTGAAGACCTCAAACAAGGCTGAAATTTGATATATTTGAAAAACAGAAGTAAGTCCAGCATGAATGACAGACATATACAAGTGGAACGGGAGAAAAGTCAGCTTGCTGAGCAGAAGCCAGATCATAGAGGCCTTTGTAGACCAAGGTGAGGAGTGTTGATTTTACTTACAATTGGGAAGACATGGGATGGTTTTAAAGAGGGGAGTCAAATAATATAATTAGCTTTTTGGCCTTACTTGGATGTTTTGTGGTAATGGATGCCAAGGAACAAATAATAGAAGCAAGATCAATTAGGAAACTATACAGCTTGTTAGGAAACTAGAGTTAATATTAAACTAGGAGTACATCATGGGAAACGCTGGACTGGAAGAAACACAAGCTGGAATCAAGATTGCCAGGACAAGTAGCAATAACCTCAGATTTGCAGATGACACCACCCTTATGGCAGAAAGTGAAGAGGAACTAGAAAGCCTCTTGATGAAAGTGAAAGCGGAGAGTGAAAAAGTTGGCTTAAAGTTCAACATTTAGAAAACGAAGATCATGGCATCTGGTCCCATCACTTCATGGGAAATAAATGGGTAAACAGTGGAAACAGCATCAGACTTTATTTTTTGGGGCTCCAAAATCACTGCAGATGGTGACAGCAGCCATGAAATTAAAAGATGCTTACTCCTTGGAAGGAAAGTTATGACCAACCTAGATAGCATATTCAAAAGCAGAGACATTACTTTGCCAACAAAGGTCCATCTAGTCAAGGCTATGATTTTTCCTGTGGTCATGTATGGATGTGAGAGTTGGACTGTGAAGAAGGCTGAGTGCTGAAGAATTGATGCTTTTAAACTGTGGTGTTGGAGAAGACTCTTGAGAGTCCTTTGGACTGCAAGGAGATCCAACCAGTCCATTCTGAAGGATATCAACCCTGGGATTTCTTTGGAGGGAATGATGCTAAAGCTGAAACTCCAGTACTTTGGCCACCTCATGTGAAGAGCTGACTCATTAGAAAAGACTCTGATGCTGGGAGGGATTGGGGGCAGGAGGAGAAGGGGACGACAGAGGATGAGATGGCTGGATGGCATCACTGACTCGATGGACGTGAGTCTGAGTGAACTCTGGGAGTTGGTGATGGACAGGGAGGCCTGGTGTGCTGCGATTCACGGGGTTGCAAAGAGTTGGACACGACTGAGCGACTGAACTGAACTGACTGAGGGAGGTAATGAAAGAAGTGTAGAAAAGCAGAAGGATTTAGACTGTGTTTTGGATTTAGAACTGACCTCTTGGAGTGTTGGAAATGAATTGTAATGGTGATCTAGAAATAATTGTTAAGCTTTTGGCTTGAGTCAATAGGTACATGAGTCCATTTGTGACTGAGATGCAAAGATGCAGTAAGAAACAAAAGCAGGGAACTTAACACAGATTATGTTAAGTTTAAGGTAACTGGATATTTAGTTCTGAAATTTAAGTGAATGGCCAGGGCAGGACTTATAAATTCAGAGTAAACATTTAAATATAAAGATATTGACATATATATACACTACCATGTGTAAAATAGCTAGCTAATGGGAAGCTGCTGTATAAGACAGGGAGCCCAGTCAGGCACTTTGTGATGACGTAGAGGGGTGGGAATAGGAGCGGGTAGGAGGGAGTCATAAGTCAAATGGCTTATGACTCATTCACATTGTTGTATGGCAGAAACTAACACAACATTGTAAAGCAATTACTCTCTTTCTGGAATATATAAAACTCTGTGGAAAGAAAATATCAACAGAGAAAATAAAGGGATCACAAAGCAGGGCATAATATGGGCTGAATATTTGTATCTCTCACCCCAAATTTACATGTTGAAAACCTCATGTGATAGTATTTGACAATGGAGCCTTTGAGAAGCAGATATGCCAGAAAGATGGAGCCCTCGTGATTAAATTAGTGTCTTTATAAGAAAAGAAAGACAGAACTCTCTTTCCCTCTCTGCCATGTGAGGAAGCTAGGAAGAGGTCTCTCAGAAGACCCTGACCAGCTGGCCCCTGATCTCAACTCCTAGCTTCTAGGATGGTGAGAAATTAATGTTTGTAGTTTAAGCCACTCAGTCTGTGGTTTTGTTACAGAGTTCAAGAAGGCTAAGACAGTGAACTCTCATATTTAGATGTCTAGCAGAGGAGGAAAAGCCAGAGATTGTAGGTGGCATGTAATGGGTACAAAAAAAAAAAAAGGCAGTGAGGAAGAAAGTGAAGAAAGCTATTATTCTTTAATGAAATTTTGCTGTGAAGGAGATAAAACACCTCAGTTTGTACACTCACTATCACAGGATCACTATCTCCAGTAGAACTGTTGCAGTCACCTCCCCAAAACAGTAAAGTGGCTCTTGCTAAGACTTCTAAATAGTCTTCAAATACATTACTTTTGTGATGCTAAATAACCAGGTTTTTCTCATATGTGATTCCTTAGGCTTACTTTAGCCTCTTGAGTATGAACAAAGTCACCAATCCAAGCCACAAATTGGAGGGGAAAAAAAAACTAGATTAAGAAAATATTTCCATTTAACCGAGCTGTGATATAAGAGCTGTTTTCCTCCTGAATTTAATGGAAATGCTTAAACTACTGGAAGATGGTTGATCACTACCTTTTCAGTATAATTTCATTCAATAATAATTTTAATTATAAAAATTGAATATTTATTCACTATTCAAATTTGAAACTTAGAAAAAGGTTGAAATTTCCATGTATTTCAAGAACGTTAGCCCCTAGAGAGCCAAAATCTAAATGATGTCCAATAAAGGTAGGCTCTGTGCTCAACAGTGCAGTTTTGAGCTTCTGCAAAAACTGTGAAACACTATATGTTTTAGTTGCAAATGTAGTACTAAATCTGTTCTTACTGTTGAAGATGTCTTAATTTTTCCAGGAATTGTTAGAATTTGGCCACATTTTTATAAAACTTCAGAGAGAGAAGTTTGGCAAGCCAGCACCTGTTGACTGATACAAGTCATTGCCAGTTGGAATAAAAATTGGCTTAGCTTACATAGTTGCTGTATGAAAGTAACCTTGTAGAACCCTACATGAGTATATTTTTCTGTTAGTCAATACAGAATTTGTTAGTTTTCTTTTTTTACTAAAGAATGAAATCCATATTAATTACTAGTATCTCTGTCTTTACATGATAAATAAGTTTTGAAATTAAATGTCTGGGGACACATCAAAATTTAAAGGATTTAATAAATATTACATTTCTTGATAAAATAACAATATTAAATTAACTCACCATCTTCTGTAAATGCTTGATGTGTATTCTAAGAAAAAAAACTTTTTGGATAGCAACATGAATTTTAAATGTAATAACCTGGTGTATGTGTTAAGTGTTCTTTAGACAGACCAGCTGAAAGACTGAGCGCTTTTTTAGTGTTGTTTCAAATACATCACTAAAATAATTCTACTTAATAGGATACCCTTATTTTATAAAATGTCTATAAAATAGGATTAGGCCATTTTAAAAATAAAGATATACTTGTAAGTGATTGTGAACCTTAGAAATTGTGCCTTTTACATAGTAGGAACTGAAAACCTAATGAAGTAAATTCTAGTTTAACTGGGATTTACTGAATTATTGCTGTACTATTGTTAATCCCTTTTACATTGGAAAAATGATAATTTTTGCCAATTATATCTGCATGTTATTCTTTAAGGAATTGAAGACCAAATGAAAGATTCTTTTGAGAACACTTAGTAAAAGAATAAGGATTCCCAGGTTGCTCAGTGGTAAAGAATCTGCCTGCCAATGCAGGAGACACAATAGATGAGGGTTTGATCCCTGGATCCGGAAGACCCCCTGGAATAGGAAATGGCAACCCACTCCAGTATTGTTGTCTGGAAAATCCCATGGACCTAGGAACCTGCCAGCCTACAGTCCAGGGTCTGAAAAGAGTTGGACATGACTGAACGACTAGGCACATACAGTAAAAGAGTTAAAAATATCGGACTATAAAAGATGTCACACTGATTGTGATATTTTTAGTAATAGTTGGAATTTTGCCTTCTTGCCCAATAGTTGGACATTCTCAGTTCAAGGGGTCTCAAATCAATAATTTGCATGGATTCTGTGTGACACTTAGGATGGATCTTAAAAGAATTTAGATATATGAAAATATAACAGCCTTCAAGTTAATCAAAGATTGCAAATTGTCTACAGCAAACAAATGCATTCAAATATCAGCATCCATATAAAAATAATATATTATTTGACTTATAATGAAATATTATTTTGTAAATATGAGACAAACAATGGAAGAATTATAATAAAACCAGCCACATATAATCAAATAAGTTGCAAAAATACACCAAAAAATAGTAATTGTCTCTAGGTAGCAATTTGGGCTTCCCCAATGGCTCCATAGGAAAAGAATCTGCCTGCAATGCAGGAGGCGTAAGAGATGTGACTTCGATCCCTGGGTCAGGAAGATCCCCTGGAGGAGAAAATGACGACCCACTCCAGTGTTCTTGCCTAGAAAATCCCATGGACAGAGGAGCCTGGTGGGCTACAGTCCCTAGGATCACAAAGAGTCAAACACAACTGAGCATGCACTCATGCTGGGTAACAATTTAGCTCATGAATATAACTAGCAGATAAGTAACCTGCAGTTTAGCTGCTCTACTCAGTCCAGCCTCCAGAGTTCTGATCACAGTACTCAGCTGGATTCACCTAGTTCAAATATTCCTCATAAAAGATATAAGGGAAGATTTTTTAACTCAGAATTTTATAAAGACACCAAAAATACTTGAAAAAATAAGACCATACCATGGAATAAGAAGTAGATAGTCATATTAAACATTGTGTGCTAAGTTGCTTCAGTCATGTCCTACTCCTTGGGACCCCACAGGCTGCAGTCTGCCAGGCTTCTCTGTCCATGGAATTTTCCATGCAAGAATACTCGAGTGGATTGCCATTTCCTACTCCAGGGGATCTTCCCGACCCAGGGATTGAACCTGTATCTCTTACATCTCCTGCATTGGCAAGTGAGTTCTTTACCACTAGCACCATTAATCATTAAAAATCTGTAATACATTACACATAATATATAATGTTGTTCTACAGTTCATAACCATTCTCTAATTGCTAGGGAACTTGTAGAATTCTTAGCAACTTAAAAAAAAGGGGTGAGTTGTAATAAAACACATTGTAAAAAATGTAGAGGCTTCAACACAAAAAGTGCTGTTTCTTTTTCACACTCAGGTCATAAGGGTGGGGACAGAATGGAGAGGTGGGCTCACTCTCTGCAATAACGCAAAAACCCAGCTCTTTCATCCTCTAAGGCCTCAGTTTTCCACTGTATTTTCTGGATGCAGCCAAGTGGCAGTTAGAAAATGGAGTACATATTTCCATCCAATTATATTAGGTAGAATTCACTCATATGGCCTTAGGCAACCACATAGAAACCTGGAGAATGTAGGCTAGCTGTGTGCCAAGGAGGAAAAGTGTTTCATAGAGCCAAGGCATTTTCTCAGAGGTTGAAGATTTATAGCTTAAGTCAAATATGTAGGTCATCTTTTATTTTCTTATCTAATCACACACATTTTTCTCATCCTCTTACATGTGAATAAATGCTGTCCACTGTTCTTCCTTAAGATAGAAAACATTCCCACAGTTGTGTGTCTTTCATGTTGCTATCTTATTGCAGACCCTTCCCCTTTCTCATCAAGACTGATGAACCATCCACATAACTAATGATCTCCCTTTGAATGTCTTCCAGTGTTCTTCACATAGATTCCACATAGATTCCCAGTGATCTTTGAAAAAGCATATGTGATCCTGTCACTTCCTGCTTAAATCCTTAAATAGGAACCTTTCTCTATAACAAAAGTTTAAGCTGCTTAGCAGAGATTGTAATGACCTAAATTCTTGGCACGGTCTGACAAAGTCATAGTTGTTAGTGTCAAGGCTAGCATTATGACTGCAGAAAATTCCTCATTCTGGTTATACCATGTCCTAGGTGTTGAAATTTGGCAGGTTTTTCTGAAGCTGAAGTTTATATCATTTTTCTCAGAGGAATGATACATTCATGTGAATCATCCATAATCTTGCCTGGTCTTAACTTCAAACAGTGATGCCTGTTTGATAAAATATTAACTTTAGATAATATTGTTGGAACAGAGGCTTTAATATTTGGAGCTAAATAATACATGCCTGGATATTGAGTAAATTAGTAGTTTTAGGAGATACTATTCATTCTATACATAAAATGAAGTATACTAGTTTTATAATATAAAATAAAGTAATATAGTTAAAATGATTTTATATATTTAAATATATTGATATGTGTACAGATCTGATATGATAATCACTCTTATCAGATCTTTCCAGAAATTAATGTTCACTGCCTTGCTCAAGAACCACCCCCCAGGCCCTCTGCTCCTCTTCCATTGCCTGTGTCATCCCCAAAGGCTGCGTTTCTACCAGTGTGAGTGTGTGCTAAGTCACTTCAGTCATTTCCGACTCTTTGTGACCCTATGGACTGTAGCCTGCCAGGCTCCTCTGTCCGTGGGATTCTCCAGGCAAGAATACTGGAGTGGGTTGCCATGTCCTTCTCCAGGACTTTCTACCAGCAATGATCTCTATTCTCAGTACTACTACTCTGGTTTTCTAGTAAGGAGGATATGGGCTTTTCCATGAATTATGTTGTACTCAGGGTAGGCAAAAACACGTTGATCTTTCCACACAGCCAAGTGAGATGAGATTGACATTTTCATTTGAATGGAATGAAATGTCAGACATTGGATTGTATAGTAACAGGATATTAACTGTGCACCCTGACACTTTCCAGGATTCTGTTTAGAGTTTTATGGGGCTGCTTCTTTCTCCCATTCTGGAACTGTCTTTAATTAAAGGTGGATGGCTCATCTCCTTTATCTATATTGCCAGCCTCAATATAAAAATTTATCCCTCACTTCACAAAAGAAGGGAATATTTGTATTGTCCAATTTCCTGAGTCCCCATTTAATGCCTTAGAATCTACTCCTTTCCCAAAATGATACAACAAATGTCAGTTTCTTTCAGAGAAATGTCCCATCCACAAGGCTGTGGTTTAGACCTTTGACTTTAATAAGATATTCCCACATGTAATTCATGCCTTTGTGTATTCATTCATTCACTCAGTCAGCCTATATGAATTGTGCACCAACTCTGAGACAGACACTGATGGTATTCTAAATGAAGAAATTGAAGTCTCCACTCTCATTGAACTTACCTTCTAAGGGGTAAGAGATGACAAAAAATAAAAAGATTTGATGTAACAGATCTGGATATGTGTTGAGAGGGAAAATGATGCAAGATAAGTGGTTAGTGATTAATGGTACACAGTAGAGTCCAAATAACTAAATCTAGGTTGTGCTCAATTGTGTCTGACTCTTTGTGACCCTGTGGACTGTAGCCCACCAGGCTCCTCTGTCCATGGAATTTTCCAGGCAGGGATTCTGGAATGGGTTACCATTTCCTTCTCCAGAGGATCTTCCAAATTCGAGGATTAAACCATGTCTCTTTCATCTCCTGCATTGGCAGGCAGATACTTTACCACTCTGCCACCTGGGAAGCCCAACCAAATCCTGGTTATTAAATCCCAAAAGAACAAACAACGTCATGAGTGACACCAAAAGGGATTGTTACATGCTTTTTCCAGGTCCTTTCATCACCTATCAGAAGATTCCCCAAACAGTGGGGTCTAATGTCTCCTCTTTAAATTTTATATTCTCGATCTGGGTTATCTAGGAATTAGAATAATTATGAAATTGGTAAAACTGTATGAAAAGTCAGAGTTTCTTTCACTGGGGGTTCAGGTCTAGACCCCTCCATTGGTCACTAATAAATACATTTTAAAGAGTGGTTATTTGCTTGTTTTAATTTATGTCCCAATAAGCCAATTTATTTTTAAGATACACATCTTTTATAAATGAAAGAACATACGACAAACAGAATTATAAATTACCAAAACAAGGTGGGTTTAGGGGAGATGCTATGTGGTAGTTTAGTTAAATTGATATGTTTATTTTTAGGACTAAATTATTTTGGCAAAATAGTATAACCCTTTAAACATGATATTCATATTTTATGATGAATTTGAGAATGATTATCACTACTTTATCAGAAAAGATAATCTTCTTTAGAGAAAAGTTAATTTGCCCATTCTTTGCTGATATTTATTATATCCTGGGAATTTAAAATTTTATAGCAGAAATCAGGGGGGAAAAGGATTTTAACATGTTTAATTTTGATTTAAAGATAATTTCCCTCTCAAGTGTTGGCTGGAAAATGTGTAAAAAACTTTAAGTGTCACCATTATTTTATTATATATTCCAACTCCATAAGCATTGTAAGCTCATTTGTTTAAAATAGCACATGAATTGATCTTAATATATTGTCAAATGTCCCTTCAGTCCTTTCCTTTCCTTCCTTTCCTTTCCTTCCATCTCATTCTTGCATCATTAGAATTTTCATTAAACATATTTCTTTGTACTAATTGAGTTATTTATTGTAAGAACATTCATTGACTTGTGCTACCATGCCAAAATTGAGAGAAAGAAGCTAGCATATTATGCTGGGACTTATTACCTATGGCTTTGAGTATTATTATAAACAATTGGTAGAAAAGAAGAGTATTTGAATAGTAATCTTAAATAGCTCTCCTCTCAATCCCAAGTCTTATAGTAATATATGCTCAGTAGGAACAGCAGTTCCAGAGCACTCACTAGGGGATAGATGTTTATTTCGAAAGGTCTCCCTTAACTTCCATCAGAAGAAATATGTTCTGATGTCAAAGCTATTGCCTTGCCTTATAAGTAAAAAGATCGGATAGAGCAAAATAAAATCAATAGGAAATTTTGACAGGAAAGAGTTTCTTTTATCCACTCCCCTCCTTTTTTTTTTTTTTTTTTTCCCATCATAGGCCCTGCATTTTTTTCATGTTGTTTGGAGAAATATGTAAGATTGAACTTGTTTATCTCATCAACAAAACTTTTACACCCAAATTAGATTCACAACTGAGAAACCTGTTTTTTTAACAAGTCCTTTTTCCCAAAAACTACTTGAGTACTGACAGTAAATGAGGACATAGGCTTCCTGGAAATGTGGGTTTGTTGTAGGTCATTTTCTTCATCTCTCAGGGCTCACTATGGAATAATACAATTTTGCAGACACCAAAGAACAACAACATTGGTGAATGTATCATTTCAAATTAATGTTTTCATTTTCTTCATATATGTACAGCATAGATCAACCTGGACGATACTGTGCATAGTGAAATGTCAGAGAAAGAAAAGTACTCTGTTATCACTTATATGTAGAATACAAAGAATAAACGAATATAACAAAACAGAAGCAGACTCACAGGGGTAGGGGATTATGAGGTATAGCAAGAATGCATGCTCACTTACATCCTGTTTTTTGTGACCTTATGAATGGAGGCTGCCAGGCTCCTCTGTCCATGGGCTCGTCCAGGCAAGAATATTGGAGCAGGTTGCCATTTCCTCTTCCAGGGAATCTTCCTGACCCAGGGATCGAACTCACGTCTCCTGTGTCTTCTTGCATTGGTAGGTGGATTCTTACACCACTGAGTCACCTGGGAAGCCAAGAGGTACAGACTACTATGTATTAAATAATAAGCTACAAGGATATATTGTATAGCACCGGGAAATACAGCCAATGTACTGCCCTGTGCTTAGTCACTTAGTCATGTCCAATTCTTTGAGACCCTATAGACTAGCCCACCAGGCTTCTCTGTCCATGGAGATTAATGGAATGGGTTGCCATGTCCTACTCCAAGGGAACTTCCCAACCCAGGAATTGAACCCAGGTTTCCTTCATTGCCAGCAGATTCTTTACCGTCTGAGCCACCACGGAAGCCCAGCCACCAGAGAAGCCCAATATTCTATAATAACTTCAAATGGAGTATAATCTATAAAAATATTGAATCACTGTGTTGTACTCCTGAAACTAACACAATATTTTTAAGTCAACTATACCTCAATTAAGAAAAAAAATAGCTGGGCAAAGGAGGATGATGGCATGCAATCACTTTTTTCCATAAATGTTATAAAGTAGATAACTTTATAACTATCAAGGCTATAATTTTCACTCAAACACTCTACATATGTTTGTGTCACATTTTTCATTTGAAGGTGGAATCATTACCAAATTTAATGGAAAATTAGAAGGTTTTAGTAAGATGAGACGTTTCCTCAGGCCCTTTCAACCATGAAACATTAAATTAGATTTTAGTGAAGATTTAATGTATGGAAAATATAAGATAATAATATATTCCCTATACTCAAAGGACTTACAAATAGTGGAAGAAGCAAAACATGAATTAGATAATATAAAACAATATATAATTAGCTTTCAAATGGATTGCATATTCAAAATGTAAAACAATTCACTAGTGCAAAACAGAAAACAATAAAATGAAAAATGCATAGTGTAAGAAATAATTCTTAGAACAGGATAAGAAATGGAATTATATACAAGTTCAGAGATATAAGGAAGAACTTCATGTTGGTTTTTCAATTGAACTCTGAAAATACCTAAGCCTTTAATTATTTCCTCAACCTTTTTTTTTTTTTACTTTTATAATGCTTTGTGTTAATTGTTTTTCCCAATGAATATTGTCTAAATTCTCTTTCTTGTACTTTCTGATATATCTTATATGCCAATAAATATTTTTTTAATTGAAGAATAATTGCTTTACAATATTATGTTGGCCTCTGCCATATATCAATATGAATTAGCCACAGGTCTCACACACTAGTAAAGTAATGCTCAAAATTCTCCACGCCAGGCATCAGCAATATGTGAACCGTGAACTTTCAGATGTTCAAGCTGGTTTTAGAAAAGGCAGAGGAACCAGAGATCAAATGTCCAACATCTGTTGGATCATCGAAAAAGCAAGAGAGTTCCAGAAAAACATCTCTTTCTGCTTTATTGACTATGCCAAAGCCTTTGACTGTGTGGATACAATAAACTGTGGAAAATTCTTTGAGAGATGGGAATACCAGACCACCTGACCTGCCTCTTGAGAAACCTGTATGCAGGTCAGGAAGCAACAGTTAGAACTGGACATGGAACAACAGACTGGTTCCAAATAGGAAAAGGAGTACGTCAAGGCTGTATATTGTCACCCTGCTTATTTAACTTATATGCAGATTACATCATGAGAAATGCTGGACTGGAAGAAGCACAAGCTGGAATCAAGATTGCCAGGAGAATATCAATAACCTCAGATATGCAGA
>NW_011494919.1:667183-681019 GCF_000754665.1 Bison bison bison | reverse complement strand
AGAAATGCTGGACTGGAAGAAGCACAAGCTGGAATCAAGATTGCCAGGAGAATATCAATAACCTCAGATATGCAGATGATACCACCCTTATGGCAGAAAGTGAATAAGAACTAAAGAGCCTCTTGGTGAAAGTGAAAGAGGAGAGTGAAAAAGTTGGCTTAAAGCTGAACATTCAGAAAACTAAGATCATGGCATCTGGTCCCATCACTTCATGGGAAATAGATGGGGAAACAGTGGAAACAGTGTCAGACTTTATTTGTGGGGGCTCCAAAATCACTGCAGATGGCGATTGCAGCCATGAAATTAAAAGATGCTTACTCCTTGGAAGGAAAGTTATGACCAACCTAGACAGCATATTAAAAAGCAGAGACATAAAAAAAAAAAAAAAAAGCAGAGACATTACTTTGTCAACAAAAGTCCATCTAGTCAAGGCTATGGTTTTTCCTGTGGTCATGTATGGATGTGAGAGTTGGACTGTGAAGAAAGCTGAGTCCAGAAGAATTGATGCTTTTGAACTGTGGTGTTGGAGAAGACTCTTGAGAGTCCCTTGGACTCAAGGAGATCCAACCAGTCCATCCTAAAGGAGATTAGTCCTGGGTTTTCATTGGAAGGACTGATGTTGAAGCTGAAACTCCATTACTTTGGCTACCTGATGTGAAGAGCTGACTCATTTGAAAAGACTCTAATGTTGGGAAAGATTGAAGGCAGGAGGAGAAGGGAACGACAGAGGATGAGATGGTTAGATGGCATCACCAACTCAATGGATATGAGTTTGGGTAATCACCAGGAGTTGGTGATGGACAGGGAGGCCTGGCGTGCTGTGGTTCATGGGGTCACAAAGAGTTGGACACGACTGAGTGACTGATCTGAACTGAACTGATACATATTGAATCCTTCTGTGCTGGATTCTAGGGCCACAAGATTAAATAAGATTGTTAGCATTCAAACCCAAACTCATTGAATTGCAAATATTAGTAACTACCTAAACTAGTTTAGTTAAAGGCTTGCTATTGGAGAATTTTGGGATACTTCGTGAACCACCAAGGTCAAGACTATGGCTGGGCCTCCTGGAGTTCTGTTTTCCCTGGTGGCTCTGACAGTAACAAATCTGCCTGCAGTGCAGGAGACCGGAGTTCAATCTGTGGGTCAGAAAGATTCCTTGGAGAAGGGCATGGCTACGTACGCCAGGATTCTTGCCTGGGGAATCCCATGGACAGAGGAACCACAGACCATGTGTGCCACAGACCATGGAGTCGGAGAGTCAGACATGACTGAGTGACTAACAGGTATCCTGGAGTTAGTTCTAAGAGGGTAAGAGGAAAGTTACCAGGGATGAGAGTGGGTATTCTCTTCATCCTGTCTGGGTCTATCTGTTGTCCTGTCTGCATCATTCTGTTTTTCTTAACCAACCATGGTCTTCAATTCATGTCCGGTCATCTTTACCAGTAACTTAACTTTGCACACTGCTTTGGTCTGCCATGATACATTCTCAGGCCTATATTTTCTGTGTCTCCTCAAGTGCTTAGCCATGACTGTGTCAGGTTTCCAGGTATCTTAGGTGTTTTCAAGACAAAAATAAGTGAATTTTTACTCACTTTGCAAATGCGATGCCTGGCTCTGAGTTAGAAGTTTGTTTCTGCTCCAGCCGAGCAAACCTGGGTGGGAAGGATCCACCCATAATCGCATGGCAGGTGCTGCTTTAGAGAGGGTGGGTGCTATAGAAGGGCGTGTAGGAGGACGAAAAATAAAAGCCTATCTCTGTCTTCATGTTGCTTCCAGCTTTGCAAGGATGAAATTTAGAGAGAGATGAAAACAGTATTTCGGGGCCAGTGAACTTGCCAAGTGGCATGTAGAGCTGGAAAACTTTAGGAATTATGAGCACTCAGAGCAGAAGAAACTTTTTGTCAAACAGTACATCCTTATTCTGTACATCCTTACTGTTTTAACCACACATGTGCATGCAGAACCCACCCACCCATCCCTGCTCTGTTCACTCAGAGAACAATAAAAGACTTGAGAAAAAGTCAGAGTGAAAACTTGAAAATAAATGATGGTTTCCTCAGATAGCATGATTATATATATAAAACAAATAACTTTGGGCTTTACAAATTTCACACTTAACCAACACATCTCTTTGTGCTTGTTTATTAGGGGTGGAACCAGTGAGCAGAGGTATAGAAAGTAGAATAAATACAGCAACCATGATGGTAATGTAAGGCTTAACCTCAATAGATGGAGTGAGTATTGAGTATCGGGTAATTTTAAATAGAAAATATACTAAGAGGCAAGCATGGGAAAAAAAAAAAGTTTGCAAAATATGACAAGGAGCTGATATACTTAATAGTGAATTTTCAGGACGTGCTTTTCAAAGCTATTACCTTACCAGAATATGTATAAGTATTACATGAAAAATGCACTAATAGTAAAATTCATTTGGAAATCTTTGCACTAAATAAAGTTTAACAAGTTGATTCTCTGTGTATCATCTGAGTCTTTCACACACCAGTGTTTATCATTCACCTTCAAGAGGGATAGTACAATTAGTAGCATTTTTAATTCATTTGACTACAGTCCTCAGTGTTTTATTGATCTGTCAGATATATCTTCAATGAGAAGGTCAGTTAATAGTTTTAAATAAATGCCAAATATATATATGCTTTCCCGGTGGCTCAGACGGTAAAGAATCTGACTGCAATGCAGGAGACCCAGATTTGCTCCCTGGGTTGGGAAGATGCCCTGGAGAAGGGAATGGCAACCCACTCCAGTATTCTTGACTGGAGAATCCCATGAACAGAGGAGCCTTGTGGGCTACAGTCCATGGGATCATGAAAAGTTGGACATGACTGAGCAATTAACACACATAAATATATAAATCAAAGATGATGTACCCATAAAAGTACATTTAACCCATTGTTAAGCCCCACTACTAAGAAGGGAGCAAGTCCAAACAACATGATTTTTAAACCAATTAGCATACTTCTTTGTTGCAGAGGGCAGAATATTTAGAGAGACCTCCCACAACTTCTGGATCTGAAAATGATTTGGCAATATGTATCAGTGGCACTGAGAAAGGGAATATCATTTGATCTTATAATTACATTATAGATATCCAGCTTCAGGGAAGAACCAGAGTAAAATAAAGTTTTTAAGCACAGCTCTTCATGTTGGCATTACTTATAATGACCAAAAAACAAAAACAAAACTGAAGTGCTTTTAGTTCTATTATAAAATGAATGATGACATATATACAAATAGAATATCACATAGTCACTAACATCGTGGTTTTGAAGAATATTTAATCATCTGGACCAAGTTTCTTGGTATAAAATTGATTTTTTAAAAAGTAGAAAATAGTTTTCTTTTCTTGACATTTTTCAAACTTCCTACTTTTTGCATATTTCTCGGGAAAATGTATAACACAGTAAGTTACACTTGTTAGCTTTGAAAAGATTCAGGTGCCCTGTTTTTGACTTATAATTAAGGTGTGTTCCCAGAACTACTCCCATATTTAAAAGTTCCACCTCCAAAGCAGTACAAGGAAAGCGATTCATTTGCATTGTTTTAGCAACTTGTGAACAGCCTTTTAAATGCAAATACCTGAATGCGTATTTCAAAGGTAAAAAATTAAGGCATTTTTCAAGTGCTGACTTATAGTAGTGCAGTTGGCATAAGCATCTGTGGAAGAAAATTTATCATGCCAGAAAAGAATTGAAATGGTGGTTGAAAGGTTCCTGAGAGCAACCTTTTATCTGTGGCTTAAATAAATACTTTCCATTTCAAACGCATCTCTAACTGCACCATATAGTTCAAGTGATCAGTAAAAGTAGACAACTGACTTCTTCAAGGAGTCTTGATTTTTATGTGATTTGATCAGCTCACAGAGTATAAATTCAACTGCCAGAGCTAAACACATGCACAGGCTTATCTGAATTCTTGTATTCCAGGCATCTGGTAAAATATGTTCATGTCACTAGCTTCTTTCAAGTCGTGTTTATCATCATCTCCCTGATTGCCTAATATAAGTTTACAACCAGTCTCCTAGGTGTACTAGTACATTACAGCTCTCCACAGATATCATAAACAGCGACATCTTTGGTAATGAATGTCAGAATCATGCCAGCCTAAGAGTATATTATCCATCTCCTTGTCTCGTTGCTGACACACCAAGTGCGACACTTGTTGGAAATTCCGTAATCCAACAACCCTTAATATACAAATTTTGCACTAGTTGCACCAAGAAGATATTTCAGAAGCCCAGTCAATTATGAAGACAGAATGTCTCTTATCTAAACAGCATCACTGTCTCAGTCATTTCTCATTTTCCTTCAATTAATTTGTCTCTTACTATGGAAACATTGAAAGGCCTAAGATTTTAAGGCCAGAAGGGATGCTAGTCTAAACATTTAAATTTGCAAATTAGAAAGTTGAAGATAAGAGTTAACATATTTGCCTAAAATTACACTGGCAACTGGTTATCTATTTAGAAGTAGAACTAAAGTATTTCGACTCCTGCTACTGCTGCTGCTAAGTCGCTTCAGTCGTGTCCGACCCTGTGCGACCCCATAGACAGCAGCCCACCAGGCTCCCCCGTCCCTGGGATTCTCCAGGCAAGAACACTGGAGTGGGTTGCCATTTCCTTCTCCAATTCGACTCCTAGTCTAGTGCTATTTTCATTATGCCAGGCAGACTCACCAAAACTGATTCCTCAAGTGAATCTATTTAGAGCAACCACATTTGATTGTATTTGTTTTTTTAAAAAGGATTATGTACTCTCCTCCCTCTCCTTTCCTCCCCTCCACCCTTGCCCTTCCTTTCCCCCTTCCCCTTCTTTCATTTTCTCCTTGTCTTGCCTTTCCTTTGCTTGCTTTCACCCATCTCTCCCTGCCACTCACTCACTCTCCTCCTCCGCCCCCACTTCCATCTTCCTTCTGTCCCTTTTTCCATCCTTCTTTCTCCGTCCTTTCTTCTTTTCCCCTTCATCTCTCCCTCCCTCATTTTCCTCCTTTATACCTGTTTTGCCCCAACATCTAAGCAACGTTTTTGGTTACCTCTCTGTGTGCACTTAATTTTCCATATGACATTTTCTCTTGCCCAACAATTAATTTTTGTAAAGATGCCCATCAGAGCTGGTTAGTATATCATCCAAATCCTTAATCCATCTGCTTAAATCTAATTTTAGTCAAAGGGCCAAAAAAGATCCAGGTTAATCAAATGCTTTTACCATATAACTGATAGTAATATTCTTTGGGGAATTTTTGAGTTTATTATAGAAACAAATACAAACATTTTCCCTAAGTAGGAAGCACATTTTCCCTAAGAGTACACTTTTAAGGATATTACATCATCAGATTTAGGATAATTAACTTTGACTTTTATATTCATTATGTAATAGTTTATGGACTATTGGCACCTTGCCATACCACAAGAACTACAGAATAATAATATATTGGTATATATTAAAACAAAAACTCTCCTGCATGATGATATCTATTAATTAATATAAGAAGCATCATCACTAATAATACGACAGTCTATTTGAAGAAAACCATTTTAGGCAAAAGTGTTAGGTAGCAGTTTTCTTCTCCTAACCTACAGATGAAAGCAACTGTTACATACTTTCCTAACTATGTGAAGTAGATGTTATAATGTTAGATGTATACAAAGATGAATAATACAATAGCAATCTTATAAAGAAGTATAGTCCAAAAATGTGAAGTAAAGAGAGAAAAATAACTTGTTATAAAAAGAAATACTAGATTTTGGTGATGAGGCAGTGGAAATAAAAGTTACGTTCTTACCAATGATATTTTAGTAATGATATTTATACTTACATTTAAAGTGAATGTAATATATATGTTTACAACATTTGGCTCATTTGCAAATATGTAGGGTACTTTAGTTGATTTTACCAGCAAGGGGAGGAAGGTTTGGTGAAAGAAAGAAGTTGTATTCAGTATAAAGTAATGAAATGGCTAATTGTGCCCTCTACATATTGAAAAACAGAGACATTACTTTGCCAACAAAGGTCCGTCTAGTCAAGGCTATGGTTTTTCCAGTGGTCATGTATGGATGTGAGAGTTAGACTGTGAAGAAAGCTGAGCATCGAAGAATTGATGCTTTTGGACTGTGGTGTTGGAGAAGACTCTTGAGAGTCCCTTGGACTGCAAGGAGATCCAACCAGTCCATTCTGAAGGAGATCAGCCCTGGGATTTCTTTGGAAGGAATGATACTAAAGCTGAAACTCCAGTACTTTGGCCACCTCATGCAAAGAGTTGACTCATTGGAAAAGACTCTGATACTGGGAGGGATTGGGGGCAGGAGGAGAAGGGGACGACAGAGGATGAGATGGCTGGATGGCATCACTAACTCGGTGGACATGAGTCTGAGTGAACTCTGGGAGTTGGTGATGGACAGGGAGGCCTGGTGTGCTGTGATTCATGGGGTCACAAAGAATCGGACACAACTGAGCAACTGAACTGAATTGAAACAAAATTATAATGATGAGTACTCCCAGGGACTAAGGAAAATTTGGCCTAAGATCTTAACATATTGCATTTTAAAGAGCTTTTACTATTCATATGTGATCACTATCCTCTACAACATCTTAGAGTGGGAGTTAACTAAAAACAAAGAAAACGCTAAAATCCAGAAAGAGCAGGAGCCTAACTCAGTTGAGTGAAGCATATTTGGAGGCCTAGAGTGAATGCTAGCCCCTGAAGCTCTCTTCACACAACACTGTACCAGAAGCAGCTGCTCCTAACGTGTAAAGATAGAGAATTAAGAAAGATACAGGCACCCCAGTGTTCGTGGCAGCATTATTTATACTTTCCAAGATACAGAAACAACCTATCAACAGATGAATGGATAAAGAAGATGTTGTACATATATACAGTGGAATATTACTCAGCCATGTGAAAGAATGAAATAATGCCACTTGCCACAACATGGTTGGGTTTGGAAGGCCATTATGCTAAGTGAAATAAGTCAGACATAGAAAGGCAAATACTATACTATATCACGTATCTGTGGATCTAAAAATACAATAAACCAGTGAATAAAAGAAAAAAGAAGCAGACTCAAAAATATAGAGAATAAACTGCTGGTTACCAGTGGAGAGAGGAAAGTGGGGAGAGGCAATATTGAGATGAAAGTGAAAGTGTTTGGCACTCAGTTATGTTTAACTGTTTGCAACAGTGTAGACTGTAGTCCCTGTCAATGGGATTCTCCAGGCAAGAATCCTGCAGTGGGTGGCCATTGCCTTCTCCAGGGGATTTTCCCAACCCAGGGGTTGACACTAGGTCTCCCACATTGCAGGCAGATTCTTTACCATCTGAAAAATCAGTTCAGTTCAGTCACTCAGTCATGTCCGAATCTTTGTGACCCCATGGATTGCAGAATGCCAGGCTTCTCTCTCCATCACCAAATCCCAGAGCTTACTCAAACTCATGTCTGTCAAGTAGGTGATGCCATCCAACCATCTCATCCTCTGTCATCCCCTTCTTCTCTTGCCTTCAGCCTTACCCAGCATCAGTGTCTTTTCCAATGAGTCAGTCCTTCACATCAGGTGGCCAAAGTATTGGAGTTTCAGCTTCAACATCAGTACTTCCAATGAATACTCAGGACTTACATCCTTTAGGATGGACTGGTTGGATCTCCTTGAAGTCCAAGGGACTCTCAAGAGTCTTTTCCAACACCAGAGTTCAAAAGCATCAATTCTGCACTCAGCATTCTTTATAGTCCAACTCTCACATCCATACATGACTACTGGAAAAACCATAGCTTTGACTAGATGGACCTTTGTCGGTAAAGTAAAGTCTCTGCTCTTTAATATGCTCTCTAGGTTAGTCATAACTTTTCTTCCAAGGAACAAGTGTCTTTTAATTTCATGGCTGCAGTCACCATCTGCAGTGATTTTGGGACCCCCCAAAATAAAGTCTCTCACTGTTTCCATTGTTTTCCCATCTCTTTGCCATGAAATGATGGGACTAGATGAATGCTGAGTTTTAAGCCAACTTTTTCACTCTCCTCTTTCACTTTCATCAAGAGGCTCTTTAGTTCTTCTTCACTTTCTGCCGTAAAGGTGGTGTCATCTGCATATCTGAGGTTATTGCTATTTCTCCCAGCAATCTTGATTCCAGCTTGTGCTTCATCCAGCCTGGCATTTTGCATTATGTGCTCTGCATATAAGTTCAATAAACAGGGTGACAATATATAGCCTTGATGTACTCCTTTCCCAATTTGGAACCAGTCAGTTGTTTCATATCCAGTTCTAATTGTTGCTTCTTTACCTGCATACAGATTTCTCAGGAGGCTGGTCAGATGGTCTGGCATTCCCATTCCTTTAAGAATTTTCAATAGTTTGTAGTGATCCACACAGTCAAAGGTTTTGGCATAATCAATAAAGCAGAAGTAGATGTTTTTCTGGAACTCCCCTGCTTTTTCGATGATTCAACGGATGTTGGCAGTTTGATCTCTAGTCCCACTTCCTTTTTTAAAACAAGCGTTAACATCTGGAAGTTCACAGTTCATGTACTATTGAAGCCTGGCTGGGAGAATTTTGAGCATTACTTTGCTAACATGTGAGATGAGTACAGTTGTGCAGTAGTTTAAAATTCGTTGGCATTGCCTTTCTTTGGGATTGGGATGAAAACTGACCTTTTCCAGTCCTGTGGCCACTGTTGATTTTCCCCAAATTTCTGGCATATTGAGTGCAGTACTTTCACAGCATCATATTTTAGGATTTGAAGTAGATCAACTGGAATTCCATTACCTCCACTAGCTTTGTTTGTAGTGATGATTTCTAAAGCCCACTTGATGTCTCATTCCAGGATGTCTGGCTCTAGGTGAGTGATCACACCATCGTGATTATCTGGGTCATGAAGATCTTTTTTGTACAGTTCTTCTGTGTATTCTTGCCACCTCTTCTTAATATCTTCTGCTTCTCTTAGGTCCATACCATTTCTGTCCTTTATTGTGCCCATCTACGCATGAGAAGTTTCCTTGGTATCTCTAATTTTCCTGAGGAGATCTCTAGTCTTGCCCGTTCTATTGTTTTCCTCTATTTCTTTGCATTGATCACTGAGGAAGGCTTTCTTATCTCTCCTTGCTATTCTTTGGAACTCTGCATTCTTTGCCTTTCATGTCTCTTCTTTTCGCAGTTATTTGTAAGGCCTCCTCAGACAGCTATTTTGCCTTTTTGCATTTCTTTTTCTTGGGGATGGTCTTGATCATTGCCTCCTATACAGTATCACGAACCTCTGTCCATAGTTCTTCAGGCACTCTATCAGATCTAATCCCTTGAATCTATTTGTCACTTCCATTGTATAATCGTAAGGCATTTGATGTAGGTCATACCTGAATGGTCTAGTGGTTTTCCCTACTTTCTTCAATTTAAATCTGAATTTGGCAATAAGGGGTTCATGATCTGAGCCACAGTCAGCTCCCGGTCTTGTTTTTGCTGACTGTATAGAGCTTCTGCATCTTTGGCTGCAAAGAATATAATCAATC
This sequence comes from Bison bison bison, assembly GCF_000754665.1. Taxonomy (NCBI): domain Eukaryota; kingdom Metazoa; phylum Chordata; class Mammalia; order Artiodactyla; family Bovidae; genus Bison; species Bison bison. The sequence continues at coordinate 671,512 of NW_011494919.1, read as the reverse complement.
TGATTTCGATATTGACCATCTGGTGATGTCCATGTGTAGAGTCTTCACTTGTGTTATTGGAAGAGGGTGTTTGCTATGACAAGTGTGTTCTCTTGGCAAAACTCTGTTAGCCTTTGACCTACTCATGCTGGTCAAGAAGTGGTTTTCAAGTTTCTTGGGTCATGGAATTCTTGAGAAAACCTTTCAGGGAAATAATGCTTGCATTTTTGCATATGAACAGATAGACTGTTGATAATCCTTCTCCATGATGGGCAATGCTGAGTAAATAAGGCCTCATCCCAAGGCTCTGCTGTGGTTTATTTCAAAGGACCTCTGGAGCAAAATGCATCACAGACCTTTACATTGGAAGTATCCTATATGGAAATTTATAATGAGAAAGTCCAGGATCTTTTAGACCCCAAAAGCAAGTTTTAATTTCAGAGTTTCCACAGGAGAAGATGAGCACAAGATGAGCTCATGGCCTCACCCATCAGAACAAGACCCAGTTTCCCCCTCAGTCAGTCTCTCCCATCAGGAAACTTCCGTAAACCTCTTATCCTTCTCCATCAGAGGGCAGACAGAATGAAAACCACAATCACAGATAACTAACCAATCTAATCACGTGGACCACAGCCTTGTCTAACTCAATGAAACTATGAGCCATGCCATGTAGGGCCACCCAGGATGGTCATGGTGGAGAGTTCTGACAAAACGTGGTCCACTGGAGAAGAGAGTGGCAAACCACTTCAGTATTCTTGCCCTGAGAACCCCATGAACAGTATGAAAAGGCAAAAGGATAGGACATCAGGGAAGCCCCTAATATTGGGGTAGGGAAATTTTTTAAAAGGTTTATTATGGGATTAAATGGAAACATGTGTGAAGCTTTTGAAAATTATAAAGAACTATAGATATTTTAAGGTGTATTCAATAAAAATAAAAAATAAGGCATTGGTAAATTTTGACCAAGTTGGGGAGGGGAAAGAGTCTCTCATAAATAATGGTAGAACCTTTAGATCCTCATATTGTAAATAATAGATGATGATTCAGATATATAACGAAATATATAAACGGTTTATTATTATGGTATTATTTAAAGTCATATTTATCAAGTTTATAGAGTACTAAACAGAAATCCTAAGGTTATAATATTGTATAAAAAGTGAGAAAAATCCACAAGTATATTTTAAAAATCACTCTGAAATGCATGTTAGGTGGTACAGAAAAATGTAGGTGGTGAATCTTCTGTGAGTTACTATGTTTGTCAGGGAAGGGCGTGATGGATGGTTTTGTAGCTATGTATTACTTTCCAGAGTGTCTGAAATATTATGTGCTGCATATAGGGAAAATACAAATTTAAAAATCGTAAACTTAGTTGGAATAAAGATACAATTTGAGGAACAAAATCTTCAATTTATTGCATGAATATAAAGTTAATACTTTAGTTGTTTGAATATTCTGTTTTGGTATTGTCCTTGTTAAGTTCATTTTGCTTAGCCTTATTGAATTTTCTACCTTATACTTATTTTAGATACAAGTTAAATTGTTACTATATCTTAATGGTGTTTTTTAATGAACACAAGTTCTTAATTTTAATGAATTCTAGTCCATTCTACTTTGCTTTTATGGATACTGCTTTTGAAGAACATCTCTACCCATTCTAAGATCATGAATATATTATCCTATGCTATTTTCTAAAAGTTGCTTTGTTATACACATTTCTGCCTACAAATCCAAGTAGAATTCATTTTTGTATCAAGTAAATGGGGTCACATTTTGTTTTATATCTCTCATAAGGATATCTAATTGGTACAATACAATATACTGGATATACTTATTTCACACTTCATTCCTGGGCATATTTACTTCAAATCAAATGACTAAATATTTCTGAATTTGTCTCTGCAGTCTATTTTGTTCCATTGATTTACTTCTCTAATCTTCTACCAAAAACATGCTATTAATACTTTGGCTACTTTTGTAATAAATTTTGGTAGCAGATGTGTATGTTCCCAAATTTACTTAAAAATATCTTCACAAGTCTTAGTACTTGGCATTTCATAAATGATAGATTTATTGATAAAATTTGTTTCAGTTTTCACAACAAAAATTAGAAACATCTGTTCTGATTTTTATTGGGATTGCATTATATCTACAGGTCAGTTTAGCAATATTGCCAAGTGTTCTAATTCATAAACATTGTGTATCCCTTTATTTCTTTAGCTTGCCTTTAATTTCCCTCAAGGGGATTTTACGTTATAGAATTTGTATGTTATATTTCAGTAAAAAGGATAAAAACCCAAGGGCTTAGTACATACTTATTACATAATAGTAGCTAATAAGTATCAATAACTATTGAGCATTTACAATGTGCTTGACCCTAAATATTTGTTCACTCTCAGTATTTTTTATACTACCTATGCGTATAGGTCACACAGTCTGCTCGTGATAGTAATAAGACCCAAGTCCAGGTCTGCCTAATAGGAAAACCAGTGTTAGCATGGTCTTAAAACCTACCCTGTTTAGCTTCCTATAGAATCTCCATCTGTACTTTTATACTGTGGACTACAACAGATGATTTTTAGGTGTATATTTCCTATGCTAATTGCTAATTTATTTAATACATATTCATAAGCTTTTTAATAAAAATGCATTTGGAGAGATAGTATGATGTGATACAGAATACAGTATAAACTGTTCTAGTTCTGCCTTGCCCAGTTACAAAGTATGTGGTCAAGCATTTGAACTTAATCTTTTTTCTCCTTAGGTCCTTCATGTGTAGCATGGGAATAATAACTCCTAAGCTACTTTCATCAGCAACTATTGAGACTATTAAGTTACATGTTTAAGGTGAAAGTACTTTAACAGTTCTTTATAAATTACATTATTGCTTTGAAAGTCCATTTCTTTATATGTTTCAAATATATTGGAGTATGTAAAAAAATGATTTTGCCCTAGATTAAGTAACTCTTTTATCAATGTATCTTATTAGTTCTGTAAAAGAAAACAGTGCTAAAATTTTCCTTTCTTTATGTTTCCTGTTAGATAGGATGGCCTTGTAACTAGGTTTGTCTTGGACAGTACAGCCTCCTTTAAATCTCATCATGAAAAGGTTAAAAACTTATATGGACACCTCGTATTAGGTGGTGACGGTGTGTGTTTTTAAAACACTTAAGAAATACTAAAAATTATCATTTAAATGTGAGCTTTTTCAATATATTCCAAAAACATGCTTCTCTGTGACAGTTTCCATATATTTTAAAATTGGCTTCACAATTTTTAGTGTTATCTTTCAACCAGATTGCAGTTTATCTTTTGCAGCATAAAAATACAGCTCATATGTGCACTAGAGTTATCAGTTCCTGTATGCATGTCCAAATATGTTCTTTTGTTATGCGGCTGGGGCATACTGCTTTGTTTTGCTTTTTTTCAAATTTAGATTGCCACACTGAAATTTTAAAATGCCAGACAAGTACTTTTTTATTAAGTTGTAATTAACATACAATATTATGTTAGTTTCAGGTATATAACATAGTGAATTGATATTTTTATGTATTAGAATATGGTTCTCTCAATAAAACCAATTACCATCCATTACCATACAAAGTTGTTATAATATTATTGACTGTAATTTTCTACGTGATCATTGTTGTTATTGTTGTTCAGTTGCTAAGTCATGTCCAACTCTTTGTGATCCCATGGAATGTAGCCTGCCAGGATCTTCTGTCCTCCATTGTCTCCCAGAGTTTGCTCAAAAATTCATGTCCATTGAGATGGTAATGCAATCCAACCATCTCATCCTCTGCTGCCTATTTCTCCTTTTGCCTTGAATCTTTCCCAGTATCAGGGTCTTTTCCAATGAGTCAGCTCTTGGGATCAGGTGTCCAAAGTACTGGAGCTTCAGGTTCAGAATCAACCCTTCCAGTGAGTATTTAGAATTGATTTTCTTTAGGATTGACTGGTTTGATATCCTTGCAGTCCACAGGACTCTCAGAGTCTTCTCCAGCACCACAATTTGAAAGCATCAGTTCTTCAGCACTTAGCCTTCTTTATGGTCCAACTCTCACATCCATACATAAATACTGGAAGCACCATAGCTTTGACTATAAGAACCTTTGTTGGCAAAATGATTTCTCTATTTTTAACATGTTGTCTAGGTTTGTCATAACTTTCCTTCCAAGGAGCAAGCCTTTTATTTCATGGCTACAGTCACCGTCTGCATTAATTTTGGAGCCCAAGAAAATAAAGTCTGTCACTGCTTCCACTTTTCCCCCTTCTATTTGCCATGAAGTAATGGGACTAGATACCATGATCTTAGTTTTTTGAATGTTGAGTTTCAAGCTAGCTTTTTCA
>NW_011494919.1:666918-667083 GCF_000754665.1 Bison bison bison | reverse complement strand
TTCAGACGTGTGCTCTTTCCGATCTCTGGATGCCTTTTTTCTTGCCTAATTTCTGGGCCTTGGACTTCCAATACTGTGTTAGTAAAAGTGGTGAGAGTGAGCATCCTTGTCTTGTTCCCAAACTTAGAGGAAAAGCCTTCAGCTTTTCACCTTTGAGTACGATTT
>NW_011494919.1:655091-666818 GCF_000754665.1 Bison bison bison | reverse complement strand
AATAGTGGTAAAGAACCTGCCTGCCACTGCAGGAGAAATACAGATGCAGGTTCATTCCCTGAGTCAGGAGGATCCCCTGCAAGAGGGCATGGCAACCCACTCCAGTATTCTTGCCTGGAGAATCCCATGGACAGAGGAGTCTGGAAGGCTACAGTCCACAGGGTCACAAAGAGTGGGACACGACTGAAGCAACTTCACAGGCACATATACAGATGATCTCAGATGTAGATTTGTCATATGTGTCCTTTCTTAGGTTTTTTCTGTACCCACTTTGTTGAGAGTTTTTATTATAAATGGCTGTTAAATTTTGTCGAATGCTTTTTCTACATCTAATGAGATGATTGTTAAATTTATATCCTTCATTTTATTAATGTAGTATATCATCCTGAAGAATGTTCCATGTGCACTTGAAGTTAATACGTATTCTGCTGCTTTTAGATGGAACATTGTGTTTATATCTGGTCTACTGTGTCATTTAAGGGCAGTTTTCCTTATTGATTTTCTGTCTGGATGGTCTATGTATTGATGTAAGTGAGATAGTGAAGTCCCCTACTATTTTTGTATTGCTGTTTGTCTCTATTTTTGGTAATATTTGCTTTATACATTTAGGTGCTCCTATGTTAGGTACCTGCTGCTGCTGCTGCTAAGTCGCTTCAGTCGTGTCCAAATCTGTGCGACCCCATAGACGGCAGCCCACCAGGCTCCCCCGTCCCTGGGATTCTCCAGGCAAGAACACGAGTGGGTTGCCATTTCCTTCTCCAATGCATGCATGCATGCTAAGTCGCTTCAGTCATGTCCGACTCTGTGCGACCCTGTGGACAGCAGCCCACCGGGCTCCTCTGTCCATGGGATTCTCTAGGCAAGAATACAGGAGTGGGTTGCCATTTCCTTCCCTACGTTAGGTGCATAAATGTTTACAAATGTTTTATCTTAACATCCCTAGAGTGAGTCCCACATGATCATGTTGTATGATCCTTTTAATGTACTATTCAGTTTGGTTTGCTAATATTTGAGAATTTTTACATCTATGTTCCCTGGTGGCTTAGACAGTAAAGAATCTTCCTGTAATGCAGGAGACCGAGGATTGATCCCTGGGTTGGGAAGATCACCTGGAGAAGGGAATGGCAACCCACTCCATTATTCTTGCCTGGAGAATCCCTTGGACAGAGGAGACTGGCGGACTACTGTCCATGGGGTCACAAAGAATCGGATACGACAACAAACACTACTATACCACATATCTATGTTCATCAGTGGTACTGGGCTTTTTTTTTTTTTAATTATTTCCTTGTCTGATTTTGATATCAGGGTAATCCTGTCTTCAAAAATGGACTTTGGAAGTGTTCCCTCTCTTCATTTTTGAAATACTTTGAGAAGGATAGACATTGTCTCTTCTTTAACTATTTGGTAGAAACCAGTGAAAGTGGCTAGACTTCTGCATATTGGGATTTTTTTGATAACTGATTCAGTGGCTCCCCTCATAGCTCGTTGGTCAAGAATCTACCTGCAATGCAGGAGACCCTGGTTTGATCCTGGGTCAGGAAGATCCCCTGGAGAAGGGGTAGGCTACCCACTCCAGTGTTCTTGGGCTTCCCTTGTGGCTTAGCTGGTAAAGAATCTACCTGCAATGCGTGAGACCTGGGTTCGATCCTTGGGTTGCAAAGATCCCCTGGAGAAGAGAAAGTTTACCTACTCCAGTATTCTGGCCTGGAGAATTCCATGGACTATACAGTCCATGGGGTCGCAAAGAGTCAGAAACAACTGAGTGACCTTCGCTTTCACTTTCTTTAACTTTCAGTTTCATTACTAAAGTGAAGTTGCTCAGTTGTGTCCAACTCTTTGCAACCCCATGGACTGTACCTGCCAGGCTCCTCCATCCATGGGATTTTCCAGGCAAGATTCCTGGAGTAGGTTGCCATTACCTTCTCCAGGGGATCTTCCCAACCCAGGGATCGAACCTGGGTCTCCTGCATTGCAGGCAGACTCTTTATTGTCTGAGCCACAAGGGGGTTTCATTACTAGTGATCAGTCTATTCAGATTTCCTATTTCATCATGATTCAATCTTGGGACTTTCTTATATTTTTTAAGTCTTTGTTGAAGTTCTGAGTTTCTCCATTCTCCCCCTGAATTTAAGAATCAGCCTTGTGACCATTCCTTTGAACTCTTATCATGTAAATTACTTATCTCTATTTCATTAGAATTTTTCTGAGATTTTATTTTATTTTTTTGTTTAGAACGTATTTCTCTGTCTCCTCATTTTGTTTGACTTTTGATTTTGCTTTCATGAACTAGAAAAAACGGCCATCTCTCCTGGTCTTGAAGTAACAGCATTGTGTGAAGGCATTCTTCCTGCATAATCTAGATGCCCTTAAACTGTTGTTTTTTTCACTATGTTCCAGGGCACATGAGTCTGTCTCAAGCCCTCAACAATATCCCTCCCCAAGGTCACCACATGGGGGTGGTATTCCTGTGTATACTGTATCTGCTTCTCTGTTCATTGCTGCTGCTGAGGCTGCTAAGTTGCTTCTATCTGGTCCTTAAATATGCAGTAGCTATTTAGTCACCCTTCAGGTCTTCTTCAGTTTCAGCGTGTTCATGGGAAGAGGTGAGTCCCCCGTCTTCCTATGTCACTCTCTTGAACCCCTGTCCCATCTTGGATCCAAACAGAAGTACCCTTGATGTAGTAAACAAGCACTGAAGAAGCAGAGATTTTTATCAAAATTACTTAACCATACTAATGTCAACTGCCAATTATGCCCAATAGGGGTTGGGAGAAAATTGTGTTTAGTTTACCTGTTTTCCATAAAACTAGGTTCCCTTTGTAGACTTGCTTAGTATTTTCATAACTTTCTGTCCTAGTTGTGTTAAAGGGTAAACAGGTATTGAAAGAAACTAGCTAAAACTTCAGGAATGAACTGAATTTCTATAGCCTCATTCCAGAACCACAGGAACTCTTTGGAAACACATTGACATTTCATAAAAGCATGTTTTCTTAACATTTTTATAACTAAAAAGACCCATTTATAGGATTGTCTCACAAGAAGCTTAACACTGCTCAAGGAACATTTAAATTTACTGTCCTGCCAGAATGGAACAGCATGAAATTTCTACCTCACAGCTTCTCACGTGATAGGATTTGGGCTTTAGTGTTGATTGTATCTTCTGTTTCCTCCCCGCCGCCCCCGCCCCCCACTCAGTTTTCATCTGTTCTTACATTCCAACTGGGGCTTGCTTGGTTGTTTTTTCCAAGCTCATGTGTTGAATAACAAACACAGGATTACTTGGTCCTCCTCCATTTCAGTTCTGTTGAAATGGTATCTCACAAAATTGTATATTCTACTACTACTGAAGCAGAATTTACTTTTTAATTCTTCTGTTGTCATTTAATGAGCTTTTGTGGGGAAGATTGCATTAATTGAGCTAAAAATTATTCACTTGAAACAAGAGTTTTGTTTCTTTATTGTTCAGAGGTTTTTTTCAAAGTTTGATTTAGGATTACAGCATCTGATCATGAGGTTTCTTTATTTATGTGAATGGAGGGAGGAAGTATATTTTAAAAGTATTTTTTCATTGAGAGTCTAGAAGTTTCTCATTTTAAAAGATAATTTAGTATGATGATTCTGGGTATACATACATATTGTTGTTTAGTTGCTAAGTTGTGTCTGATTCTTTTGTGACCCCATAGACTATAGCCCACGAGGCTCCTCTGTCCATGGAACTTCCCAAGCAATAATACTGGAGTGGGTTGCCATTTCCTTGTCCAGGAGATCTTCTTAACCCAGGGATCAAACCTGTGTCTCCTGCATTGGCAGCTGGATTCTTTGAGCCATCAGGGACACCCCATATATACATATCAGTTCAGTCCAGTCGCTCAGTCATGTCCGACTCTTTGCAACCCCATGAATCGCAGCACGCCAGGCCTCCCTGTCCATCACCAACTCCTGGAGTTTACTCAAACTCATGTCCATCAAGTCGGCGATGCCATCCAGCCATCTCATCCTCTTTTGTCCCCTTCTCCTCCTGCCCCTAATCCTCCCAGCATCAGAGTCTTTTCCAATGACTCAACTCTTTGCATGAGGTGGCCAAAGTATTGGAGTTTCAGCTTTAGCATCATTCCTTCCAATGAACACCCAGGACTGGTCTCCTTTAGAATGGCCTGGTTGGATCTCCTTGCAGTCCAAGGGACTCTCAAGGGTCTTCTCCAACATCACAGTTCAAAAACATCAATTCTTCAGCACTCAGCTTTCTTCACAGTCCAACTCTCACATCCATACATGACTACTGGAAAAACCATAGCCTTGACTAGATAGACCTTTGTTGACAAAGTAATGTCTCTGCTTTTGAATATACTATCTAGGTTGGTCATAACTTTCCTTCCAAGGAGTAAGCCTCTTTTAATTTCATGGCATATAGGGAGAAATAAATAGTTGTTTGTGTTTTCTAATGAGAAAGTAAGAGATCATTTAGATTGGAAGGGAAATGTTAATGAGCGAAATAAGTTGTGCTTTCTTAAGGGAAAAAGAGAGAAAGATAAACTAAAATAATAAAGTAGAATCAGTTGAAAAGTGTATTTGCTCAAGTGCTAGAGAGAGAAATTTAAGGAGAGACTTTATGTTTGAATGACATTACTCAACATTTTCTATTTGGAAAATGACCTGGTGAAAAGTCCTTAAGTCTATGCCAATGCTTGAGGTATTTTTATCTATTTATTCTCAGCAGTCTTAGTCACAAGAGGCATATGTGGAAGGAAGGAAATCTTTTTCAGTGACTCACTGATATTGAGAGAAAAATTCAAAATGAGTTGCCAGGAATAAAATAGTAGAATTTTAAAGGAATTCTTTTCTTACTCATTGTGAACTTGCCAACCTTATCCTGGAAAAATTAATCATGCTCTGATAGGGTCGTCCTAGACAGCCAACCTTTAAGCGTCTATTCTTCTCTATAATCAATATAGTAGTTTAGCATTTAAACCTGCCTCCAGGCTCAAGGGTAGAGAACTCCTCCTGAAGAATCTTTTTCTTCTAGTCATAATTCTTTATGGGTTATATGAAATAATTTTAAGTAAAAAAAAAGTCCAAAAAAAAGGTAAGTTATTATTATTGCTATTTTTTCTTCATAATGAACATAAAAATTGGTTGTAATCAACTTAATTTCAGGTTCCAGTAAAGTACATGAAATAGAATGAACTAATGCTTTAAATTAATTTTTGAATAAAATTTAATGTTAAAGGTAAGTACACCAATTATGAACTATAGAATCAAAGCTATAAAAGTGACTTGAATGGTCTTGCATATAGGTGAATTCCTCTATATTTAATATATATAAATTATTTAAATATATGTAATTTTATATATAAAGTCTTATACTATGTATAAATATGTAAAATATATATAAGCTATGTCAAACAAATAATAATATATTTTAATAACTGCCATGAAAGAAAACCTTCAAACCTTCCTCTCCTGTTTTTAAATTTCACACACAGAGTTCTTAAAATTAATAATTACAATATTTAGAAATACTTATGCATAAGATTTATCACATTCTAAGGAAAATATATGCAAACTCTTCTCCGGAAAAGTTTGCCAGTCACAGCTTTCTTTTAAAAATATGTATATAAACTTTAACACCTTCCTTACTTTGCTGATCTTTTCTATTTCATACGGTATAGTCTCAACACCTTAGTCTTTCTGTGTCTTTTTTAGGAATTCTTATTCCTTAGTGTTATTTATTGTGTATTGCATCATAAGGAATGTGTTATTGAAAGACTATAATAAGTGAAATTTAGAGATAAGTATTTTTAAAAGATACTAAGCTATTTCCAATGGTCATCATTATAGTAATGCCTACTCTTCTTTTGTACTATATATAAAATATTAATACTGTTATTTTCAAAGTAATAAAAAGAAAAACTGCATTACCAAATGATAAAATAAATGAACTAGTTAATCACAGTGTTAGTCGCTCAGTTGTGTCTGACTTTTTGTGACCCCATGGACTATAATCTGCCAGGCTCCTCTGTCCATGGAATTCTCCAGGCAGAATACCAGAGTGGGTTGCCATTTCTTTCTCCAGGGGATAGTCCCAACCCAGGGATTGAACCCAGGTATCCTACATTGCAGGCAGATTCTTTGCCATCTGAGCCACCAGAGAAGCATCTGGTTAATCATAAGGACTTTCCAAAACTATGGACTTTATTGAATCAGGCCCATACTACAATATGAATATTACTCTTCTTTTTCCACTCAGAATGTCAGGTCAGTTAAAAAAAAAAAAAATAGGACATGAAAGTAGAACTACTTTACTGCAGCTCATTTCTGTGTGGTTGAGTTACTTATTTTATCATGCTAACAGAGATAGAAAACCTTTATTTTTCTGACAATGTAGGTTATGAATGATATTTATTTCTTGAGGAAGCTCTGTCTGAAAATGTTCTCTCTGACCTAAATTAATAATTCTCATTCAAGCAAAGCCAATCAGAATCCACCTCTTCACAAGCTGTTTTCTCTATGGGTTTTAAGACAGAGTTCAGGTCTGTTCAGAGACCTTGAACCACATCCAAATCAATTTAGAGTTTATCTATATTTTTCACTATGCCTCATGCCACTTTCTGGCATTGAAATGATGTGTGTGGGGGCCACCATCACGCATTAGTATATACAGAGGTGGAATGTTCAACAAATGTGGACAGACAGTACCCGCTCCCACACAATAAAAATAAACTAGAACCTGTTGCCCATTAACAGTCAAAGAGAAAATGAAATCTGTTACAGAAAGAAATATTTCCTCATCTTATATCCTCACTTTGCCTCTTTTTTTCTCATTTTGTTTTTCTGATTTTAAGTGATAAAAAAAATTCCTTTGCTAAGGCGGGATGATAGCGAGTGAGAAGGGGCAAGTTTCTTTTACCAAAAGAAATATTCCTTTTTATATGTCTCGGTCTTGATGGTTGATATAGCTATTTTTCTGTAACAGAAAATAACACAGACAACTATAGTGCAAGGATACCTATGTTTCCCCTTGTTCCTTATCTGTTCTTCAAAGAAAGGAAATTGGTTTTACTTTCAAATTTTTCATTTTAAGTCTAGAGGTTGTGATATTTCTTACTTCTGCCTATAGTTAGTTTCAGCCCATTGATATTATTTACAAGTTATTTGCATATATATGTATCCATTTACAGGGCTTCCATGGTTGCTTAGATGGTAAAGAATCTGACTGCGGTGTGGAAGACCTGGTTCGATCCCTGGTTGGCGAAGATTCCCTGGAGAAGGGAATGGCTACCCACTCCAGTATTCTTGCCTGGAGAATTCCATGGACAGAAGTGTCTGACAGGCTACAGTCTATGGGGTCACAAAGAGTCAGATTTATAAATTATTTCATTCCAATAATAGAATTATTATTAAAAAATAAGTACATAAGAATCTTACCAATCATTTTTTACATTCTCAGTAAGAAATAAGCATTATTACCCAGGTATTCAATCTGTCTACTTATTAAACTATTCTAAGGGACAAAATTCTTCAGCCCCTTGGAGATATATTATCTCTTCTTAGTATATATTCTCTGGTAACACTTTCGTCATTCTAATAAGTAAGTAGTAGTATTTATATAGTTTATGGCATATATAGAACCAGAAACAGAATATAAATCGATTTTACCAAATTACAGAAATAACTGGATGTATAAATGGACCTCTTTTGTCAAGGACCTGAGGCAAAGAGTAAAAATACGTATGTCTAGTAGCATGTACCAAAACGCAGATGTGATACTATTTATATAAAACCTATAAAAGGAATTGTTAAGATTTGTTTGGGATCTATATGTTGACTGGAAATTTAGGATATTTAATAATAATAAAAAATTAATAATAGTATATTAATACTGTATGAATATATATATAATAATAAGATACAAATATGCATTTATCAAAGCTTAATAAATGTACACCTAAGATTTATGCATTTCATTTTATATAAAAACAGCTTGCTTTCTGCACATATAAAATATCAATAAGTATTGATCAGAAAGATGCACTGGAGAAGGGATAGGCTACCCACTCCAGTATTCTTGGCCTCCCTTGTGGCTCAGCTGGTAAAGAATCCACCTGCAATGTGGGAGACCTAGATTTGATCTCTGGTTTGGGAAGATTCCCTGGAGAAGGGAAAGGCTACTGACTCCAGTATTCTGGCCTAGAGAATTCCATAGACTGTATAGTCCATGCAAGGAGTCGGACACAACTGAGCAACTTTCACTATGGGTTAAAAATCTAAAAATCACTGTTATCAACAACAATAATGGCATTGCTGTTGTTCAGTCCCTCAGCCATGTCTGACTCCTTACGACCCCATGGACTGCAGCACACCAGGCCTCACTGTCCTTCACCATCTCGCAGAGCTTGCTCAAGCTCATGTCCGTTGAATCAGTGATGCCATCGAACCATCTCGTTCTCATCCCATTCTCCTCCTGCCTTCAGTCTTTCCCAGAACCAGGGTCTTTTCTAATGAGTCAGCTCTTTGTATCAGGTGGCCAAAGTATTGGAGCTTCAGCTTCAGCATCAGTCCTTTCAATGAATATTCAGGGTTAATTTCCTTTAGGATTGACTGGTGTGATCTTCTTGTAGTCCAAGAGTCATCTCCAAAACCACAGTTCTAAAGCATCAATTCTTTGGAACTCAGCCTTCTTTATGGTCCAACTCTCATATCCATACATGATTACTGGAAACACAGTAGCTTTGACTGTATGGACATTCGTTGGCAAAGTAACGTCTGTGCTTTTTAATATGCTGTATAGGTTTGTCATAGCTTTTCTTCCAAGGAGCAAGCATCTTTTAATGTCATGGCTGCAGTCACCATCAGCAGTGATTTTGGAGCCCCCAAAAATAAAATCTGTCACTGTTTCCCATCTATTTGCCATGAAGTGATAGGACAGGATGCCATGATCTTAGTTTTTTGAATGTTGAGTTTTAAGCCAATTTTTTCACTCCTTTTTCACCTTCATCAAGAACCTCTTTTTAGTTTCCTCTTTGCTTTCTGCCATATATGTGATACTATCTGCATATCTGAGGTTATTGATATTTCTCCCAGCAATCTTGAATCCAGCTTATGCTTCATCCAGCCCAGTGTTTCACATTATGTACTCTGCATATAGGTTAAATAAGCAGGGTGACAATATATCAGCCTTCATGTACTCCTTTCCCAGTTGGGAACCAGTGTGTTTTTCCATATCTGGCTCTAACTGTTGCTTCTTGACTTCCATACAGGTTTCAGAGGAGTCAGGTAACGTGATTCTATATTCCCATCTCTTAAAGAATTTGCCTGTTGTGATCTACACATTCAAAGGCTTTGGCATAGTCAATGAAGCAGAAGTAGTTGTTTTTCTGGAATTCTCTTCCTTTTTCTATGATCCAACAGATGTTGGCGATTTGATCTCTGGTTCCTCTACCTTTCTAAAAGCTTGAACATCAGGAAGTTCATGGTTCACGTATTGCTGAAGCCTGGCTTGGAGAATTTTGAGCATTACTTTGCTAGCATTTGAAATGAGTGCAATTGTGTGATAGTTTGAACATTCTTTGGCATTGCCCTTCTTTGAGATGGGAGTTAAAACTGACCTTTTCCAGTTCTGTGGCTGTGCTGAGTTTTCCAAATTTGCTGGCATATTGGGTGCAACACTTTCACAGCATCATCTTTTAGGATTTGAAATAGCTCAGCTGGAATTCCATCACCTCCACTAGCCTTGACTTGACTTCTCACTCCAAGATGTCTGGCTCCAGGTGATACTGGCATAAACAGCAAATATTGGCAATATTTGAATCAGTAAGGAAGGAAGGAGAGGCATGCCTATCCTTGTTTGTTTAACAGAAACCAAATATAGTCATGTTATTGATATTCTTACAGATATTAGAGTGAGATTTCCCCTTATATCTGCTCTTAGAAAATAATCAAATAGAGCTTTAACCCTAATGGTGAGCACAGTATGTCCAGAAAGTGATAGTCATTACTTTTTAGATTTTGTGTTATTAGTTATAGTCATCTTTGTGATCCCAAGACCTGGTATTAAATAAATATAGAAAAATAAACTGAACATTGATTATAGAATTATTTGCATTCAAAAACAAACAATATTTTTATTGTGAATCAAAATATTAAAGGATTGAAGTTCACGTCACAGCCAATATATGGTAGACTAAGATTTTGTAATATTGCTATGACAATCACCTGTAAACACAGATGACTTTATAAAAAACTAAAAATTAGATTTGCAGAAAACTTCATAAACTCCTGAAAGTCAAAACTGGTTAGATTAAGCATAAAACTTCAAAGAAAAATAAAATAGTCTAAATAAAAGAAAACTTGAGGGGTTTACCAACCAAGAAGTTTGTCCAAAGTCATTTACTTGGCAAGACCAGAGAACAACCATATTTGACTTGCAATTAGGAATACACCTTCAGCAGGAGGGGCTACAAGGCTAACACAAAGGCTTAGTGTGAAGACATGAAGAAAGCTAGCTATTTAGGTTTTGATTTAGATTTGGTATGGCGGAGCATGAAAATTTCTTCACTGCGGTGAAGCATAAGGAATCTTGAGATGAAGTCTAGATGTTAAACTCATTTTATATGAGTAACAGTAGGAGGTAGGAGGTGTAACAATATATACTGCATGTGTGAGAATAATGTGAGAAGAACGAACAAAAAAAATGGGAACTATGAAACCCTCTATGGAAACACAAAATTAATCAAAATGTAGACAGTTGGTGAGCAAGAGTAAAGTCAAGTTAATGTCTGGAGACCTTCTCTGAAGGACAAATTAAAACTAATTTCTAGGTGTTTGAAAGTTTATCATTTTCTAAATAGTACTGTAACATACTAATATGCATTAATTTAAAATATTAAACTATTGAGAACTTTCCTGAGATTCTTCTATGCTCATGTATATTTAGAATCTCCATGAAAAAAAAAATATATGGCATTTCCCAAACTTCAAGTAGGATTTTTCTTTTTTTTAACTTTAAGAATTGTGAGCAACCAGTAGCCCACAAACTTTCTTGGAAATCTTGAGAGGTTTAAAGACCGAGGGAAGAGAATAATACCCATCAAACCCACATATATTGAAATAGAGACACTAAGCTTAGTGCCATAATACTAAGAGATATAAATAATATTCTCTGCCCTTAAGAATGTATATGTGGTCACAGAAATATTACACAAAAGAAAGATTGACAGGGATGAAGAAGTAAAAAGGAATGAAAGAAAATATTCATGAAGGATTCACTGGGAGTTTTTAATAGTCTAATTTTGTAAAATTGAAGAGGAGTAGTATTCACATTTAAAGAGCGTGAACGTAATTAAGAAAAACTAAGTTACTTTTTTAAGTGAATGGTAAATGGAAAAAATGTGTAAGAGTAAACAATGGAAAAACTCAGGTCTCACATGCTAGTAAAGTAATGCTCAAAATTCTCCAAGCCAGGCTTCAGCAATATGTGAACCGTGAACTTTCTGATGTTCAAGCTGGTTTTAGAAAAGGCAGAGGAACCAGAGATCAAATTGCCAACATCCGCTGGATCATAGAAAAAGCAAGAGAGTTCCAGAAAAACATCTATTTCTGCTTTTTTGACTATACCAAAGCCTTTGACTGTGTGGATCACAATAAACTGTGGAAAGTTCTGAAAGAGATGGGAATACCAGACCACCTGATCTGCCTCTTGAGAAATTTGTATGCAGGTCAAGAAGC
>NW_011494919.1:654535-654991 GCF_000754665.1 Bison bison bison | reverse complement strand
CTACATTAAAGATGAAAAGTTTCTCTACTGTGAGGATCACTCAGAGAGGTTCACAGCGTTACATGGAGAAGAGAAGAGGGAGGAGGGAGTTAGAGGTGACCCAAATGAGATGAGGTGGAATCAATAGTGGAGAGAGTGGGGTAGCCAGTAGTCACTTCCTTATGTGCACTCCACAACTGGACCACTCAGAGATGTTCACGGAGTTATACAGAGAAGAGAAGAAGGAGGAAGGAGACAGAGGTGGCCAGAAGGATAGAAGGGGGGAATGAAAAGGAGGGAGACAGATCCAGCCAGTAATCAGTTCCCTAAGTGTTCTCCACCATCTGAAACACACATAAACTCACAGAGTTGGGTAGAGTAGAGAGGGGTTAGGGAGGAGACACAGGCGACCTAGTGGAGAAAAAGGAGAGTCCAAAGGGGGAGAGAGCAGTCAAGCCAGTAATCTTGCTCCCTAGT
>NW_011494919.1:654180-654435 GCF_000754665.1 Bison bison bison | reverse complement strand
TGGGGAAACAGTGAAGACAGTGTCAGACTTTATTTTGGGGGGCTCCAAAATCACTGCAGATGGTGACTGCAGCCATGAAATTAAAAGACGCTTACTCCTTGAAAGGAAAGTGATGACCAACCTAGATAGGATATTCAAAAGCAAAGACATTACTTTGCCAACAAACGTTCGTCTGGTCAAGGCTATGGTTTTTCCTGTGGTCATATATGGATGTGAGAGTTGGACTGCGAAGAAGGCTGAGTGCCGAAGAATTGA
>NW_011494919.1:653745-654080 GCF_000754665.1 Bison bison bison | reverse complement strand
GTCTTAGGTTGGGGCTGGCTTTTCGCGTGGTAGATATCCCACCGTCTGGTTTGCTAGCCCAAATTATTTCGCTCAGATAGCGCTCAGGGTATTCAGGCAGATTCTTACTCTAAGCGATGCAGCCCACTCCGCGCCTCCCTGCCCAGCCCCCGCTTGCTAATGGCGTGTGCAGGCGTCTACGCTGCTTCTCCGCTGGGGGAGTTACCCTAGGGTTTTAATTGTTTATTTTTTCTCCCTGTTATGTTGCCCTCTGTGCTTCCAAAGCTCGGCACAGATTCGGCATTGAGAAGGTTTCCTGGTGTTTGGAAACTTCTCTCTTTTTAAGACTCCCTTCC
>NW_011494919.1:639559-653645 GCF_000754665.1 Bison bison bison | reverse complement strand
ATAAGACTCTTGAGAGTCCCTTGGACTGCAAGGAGATCCAACCAGTCCATTCTGAAGGAGATCAACCCTGGGATTTCTTTGGAAGGAAGGATGCTAAAGCTGAAACTCCAGTACTTTGGCCACCTCATGTGAAGAGTTGACTCATTGGAAAAGACTCTGATGCTGGGAGGGTTTGGGGACAGGAGGAGAAGGGGACGACAGAGGATGAGATGGCTGGATGGCATCACCGACTCGATGGACGTGAGTCTGAGTGAACTCTGGGAGTTGGTGATGGACAGGGAGTCCTGGCGTGCTGTGATTCATGGGGTCGCAAAGAGTCGGACATGACTGAGCAACTGAACTGAACTGAACCAATGGCATCACAATGTTATTCATTTCAGAAGTATGAGTTGTAAAGGCTTTTGAGTTGAGAGCCAAACACTTTGAAATCATTTTCTTTCATTTACATATGATTCCCCAACTTACTCATCTCTCCATTTTGGACTCACATCGACAACAGATTTCTTCTGATATTTCACTGTTTCTTCTAGGATTTCTAAGTCCAAAAAATAGTTTTTAGTGTTTAAATAACTTGACCTCTTTAAAGCACTGAATACGGCTAATGACTCATTCGTCATGGATATGTTCGTGGTCTCCACTGCAACCTTTCTATTCTTTCTACTTTGAAACCTCTGTGTCTGCTTCAAAGGCTTTTGTTTTCCAAGATTCTGTCTTGGACTCTCTTTTCAGTCTATTCATTCCCCATAACTGAACTAACCTACCCCACGGCTTCATAATGATTGCATTTTAATTAGACCTTGTTGAACCCATACGCACTATAGACAATATAAACTAAATAATTACTGAACTGATCTTTTATTTCTACCATTTGTTTCTGCATTGATATGTTCAATATAAATAAATACAACCTTTGGATAATTTCCTAAGACAGAAACCTGTTAGACATCACTGACTTTAATCTCTGGCCCATCATATCCGATTTGATCTCTAACCTGTTATCAACCTGTCAGTTTTACCCTGTCTCCAAACTAACATCTGTTCTGCTGCTTGTGTCAGTGCATTTATTCAATCCTCCTGTTTTTCATCTTGATGATTGGGTCAGTCACCTCAACTCTTATTTTAATATTGCTACTATGAAGGCAGAACTCTTTTGGTTTGAGTTGACTATTTGGAAGCAGCCCTTTTGGTATGTGGACATTTATGATACAAATATATATAGACATGCACATACATGCACACACTTTTGGATTTCAATAAAACTACATAATTATGTCCCAAAGTAGTGCATCCTCAAGCCACACCCAACTCATGAGTTTCGTACAACATGGGATCCAAGAAGGGAGGTATCAAACATGCATCCAAGTTGAAGGAACAGAGAATGAGCCATCTGACAGATAAATTACATGCATTCAACAACAAGAACCACTAATCTTAAGAAAAATTTTTCTTTATTAGCTGACAACTTCCCAGAATCTTGAATGATCCACCTTATTTAGCTTTATTAAAAAACAACAACAACAACAACAAAAAAAAACTGGAGAAATCTATTTGGGTCCTGCCTTCTCTTGAAACTTCACAGGAATTCCTCAATTAACTTTTGACATTTCTCCTACACATACAAACCTCATCCCTTACGTTGAATGAGCTCACACTTATAATGATGGCGTTTGACAATATGGGGGGCTTCCCTGGCAGCTCAGATGGTAAACGATCTGCCTGCAATGCAGGAGAACCAGGTTTGATCCCTGAGTTGGGAAGATCCCATAAAGAAGGGAATGGGCTACCCACTCCCGTATTCCTGCCTGGAGAATTTCATTTCACTTTCACTTTGGGCTTCCCTGATAGCTCGGTTAGTAAAGAATCTGCCTGCAATGCAGGAGACCTGGGTTCAGTCCCTGGGTTGGGAAGATCCCCTGGAGAAGTGAATGGATACCCAATCCAGTATTTTGGCCTGGAGAATTTCATGGACTGTATAGTCCATGGGATCACAAAGAGTTGGGCAAGGCTGAATGACTTTAACTTTCACTTTGACAATATGACTGATGCTTTTGCAGAGGCAAATGTGGTTCTAATAAAAATTTTAGAAATCTTTTTTCATAGATCTTATCTGATTTTAAAGAAGACAAAGGACACATAATTTTTATATTATTAATATATATCTATGCAAATGAGAAGAAAACACTAAAATTAAGCTTTTTCTCATAATCATTGTTCAAACAAGGACAGAGTAAGAGGAAACAATATACATGTATTGTTTGATAACAAAAAATAGATTTTGACTTTAACACAGGTTCATCCAAACAACTATGTCACAAATGCTTTGAAAGTTATCAATCAAAATGTCCTACTGTTAATTCTTCAACCTAAAAGGAAAACTTCAGTATTTTTATATAAATGTAATTTTTAAATAGTGGTTCTTTTTTATTATAACAGTAATGTATGCTGACTCTAGATAACACCAGAAATATAGAAAACCTGAGGGTAAAAATTAAAATCACCAATAAGCCAGGCTGCTTAGTTTTAATCTATTTCTTTTTATTGTTTTTTTCTATACACACAAATTTAACCAATAAGCTATGAAAAGAAAAAAAGAATAATCCGACATCTGTTAAAAATTAAGGGATTATAAGGAAAAACTTAGTGAAATATAAACGCACTTAAAATGGACTTGAGTAAAAAAGTTTACTTGAAAAGTTACTGAAGAAATTCTTTTTCAAATAGAAACAGAGACAAAGAAAAACAGTATTGATGTTAGGAAAGACATAGAAAACATGAGTATAGATAAACAAAATGTGTGAAATATTGAGTGAAATTGTATACAAATTTCAAGATTTGATAGGAAAATTGCTAGAAAAAACATCTGTATAGAGTCTATTAAATCTTCAAGAAATAATACTCTTTTAAACAGCTTTATTGAGAAATAATTTACATACCATAAAGTCCACATGCTTGAAGAGTATAGTTCCATGGATTTTATATTTACACAGTTGTGCAAACATCTCCATAATCTAATTTTAGAACATTTCATCATCCTCAAAAGAAACCTTGTGCCCATTAGCAGTAACTCCCTTTTCCCCATTTCTGTTTTTTCAAACAGTCCCAGACCATAGAGAAAACAGGAAAGTTTTGAAAAAGATAATATGAAGCTCCAATACTAGTAAAATAAAACCAGACAAAGGTGTGCAAATACTGTCTATGTGTATCTATGTGTCTGCTTATCTAATCTCTCTTTACCAAATTCTCATGAACATATGTATAAAACATTAGATGAAAATATTACCAGTTCAAAATGAGCAGTTTATTGAAATAGTAGAACACCCTGATCAGGTAGGATTTATTCCAGGAAAACAAGGATGATTAACTTTATAAAATATTAATTCAGACATATTAAAAAATTAAATGATCTTCTGGAAAGATATCAAAAGTACTTAATAAAAGCCAAATATCTGTTTTTTAAATGAAACTTTTAGCAAATTTTAGAATAAAAGATAACATAATCCTACAAACATGCAGCAGAAACCTACTTAAATGAACAGATATTTAATAATTTTAGAAATGAACAGACTTACAATCACCCTCAAAAATATTTATACACATTTATATGCTGTTTATATATGTTTAGATAATACAGTCATAAGAATACACATAATACAAAATAAAAGTAAACATCTAATTTATTTTGACTTTTAGTTCAAAATTTAGAAAATAAAAGTATAATAAAAGCACATACAGAATAAAACATATGATTGTGTCTTGAATGTCTCTGTTAACTCAATATGTGGACATACATAATTCATGCATTAGCAAAATACATCTACTCACTGGGTTGTACCCCTGATCTTAGTGAAAGCAATCAGAATAATGCATATCTAAGAATAAGGAGAGTGATAAGTCTGGAATATCACCAAGTAGGAAGTATAGTTTACATACAAGAGTTTACTGCAGAAAGAACAAGAATGACATAACTAGTGTTTGGAGTATATGGCTGAATTATTATCAGTCATCTCATTTGATTTGACTCTTGAATATGTATTTTTGTATTTTTCCTTATTTCCTGTACATTGTTTATTTGGAGTATACTGTGATCTACAGGACTATAAAGAACACGACTGGGTTTTGTTCAATGCCATGTCTACGTTTATTTTCAAATTGTGATTGTACATCTCCTAGTTTTCTCTTTGTTATTATTCTAGCAAGACTGACTATGATAAATCTACATTCACACCACCATCCTGTGTAACAAGGTACATCAACTTGTCAATTTGATAGGCAAAATTTGTATTATCTAGTTTTAATATTACTTTTTTTATTTGAAGGGAGAATAAACATTTAGAAATATTTTATTAATAATTCAGATGTCTGAAGAACCTGGACATTATAAATATGTTTTTCTACTAGAGTATGAGTGTTTTCTTCTTGGCTGGCGAGTACTATTTTTGTTGAAAGTTCTTTTTCTATCTTTGTGATTTTAGAAAAAATCATAGAAGAAATATTTATTGATACCTAATATGTGACAGGCAGTAGGTAGAGACCAGAAATACACAGTAGCAATCTTTATGGTATGGAATATAGACATAGACGTGCTCCGTCTTGATGTGATCACTCAGTTGTGCCCAACCCTTTGCGACCCCATGGACACCAGGCTCCTCCGTCCATGGGATTTTCTAGGCAAGAGTACTGGAGTGGGTTGCCTTTTCCTTTTCCAGGGAACTTCCCGACCCAGGGATCAAACCCAGGTCTCCCGCATTGTAGACAGACTCTTTACCACCAGGGAAGTCTGAGCCACCAGGGAAGTCTATGACTTTCATATGTGCTCTGGAATAGCAAGCAAGCTACTAGGGAGCAAGGAGAAGCATCCAAGTTTTTTTTTTTTTTTTTTTTTTTGATAAAGTCCTTTCCTTTTAGAATTAAATTCTAATGGGAGATGTCATCTCCCATCCAGAAATTAATTGCGTGTACACTTGTATTTTGTTCTAGATCTTTATGTTAATATTTTCTTACGTTAATAACTTTTACTTGTATTGATCGTGGTCTGAAATGTCACCTGCAGAATTTACTGTCTTTTTCATATGCTGAGATAGTCTACACAGTCTGGTATATAAGTGTTTTATTTTAAGCAGTCTATAAACAGTAGGGAAAAAGTTTCTTGTTGTCATCTCTGAAAAATGTATAAAACAATGGTCTGGAAGAGGAGGAAAAGAGAGATAGGGACATAATATTTTTATCTACACATACTTGTCACAGAGCACAGGGCTAACTACTTTGGATGCTGGTTTTGCTTTGTTCTTAGCACACATTTTGGATCTCTGAATAAGAAGCGAGGTATCACAAGAGAGGGATAGTGCTTTCTTACCATTTTGATGGCTTTGGTCTGCATTTTTGTCACAGAAGTTACCTACAGTTAAGCCACCAATCACTTTTCTCAATCCAGCTTCACATACAGGTAGAGATTTCTTGTAGATTCTTATGAACAGGTTTTCTGTCTTGGTATTTGAATGTTATTAAGGTACCATTTGTTTTTTTCATCATGTTGGTGCTTTAGTAAGAGGTTGGGAGAAGCACTATCAGGCCAGTTAGCAAGATGAAGCATAAGAAATTAAAGTAGACTTTATAAAAGTAAGTTAGATACGGTCTCCTCTTTGAAATCTCATTGTCTTCAGATGTAAATACCTTTGTTTGGTAGAGAAGGCTATTTTATAGCCCCCAGCATATATGCAAACCCATTTCCAATTCTCCAACTACAGTGAAAGTATTAGTTGTTCAGTCATGTCCAATTCTTTGTGACCCCATGGACTGTAGCCCTTCAGGTTCTTCTGTCCACAGAATTCTCCAGGCAAGAATACTGGAGTGGGCTGCTATCTCCTTCTTCAGGGGATATTCCCAACCCAAAGATCAAACCTGGGTCTCTCACACTGAAGGCAAATTCTTTACCATCTGAGCCACCAGAGAAACCCATTAACTACAATACATACTCAGACCTAGATAGTTACCTTCAGTTTCCCCAAACTCCTTGCCTCAACTGCTCTTCAATCAACTCCACCTTTATTGAGTACCTACTGTGTGCCAGAGACAGGTATCATGTGAGGTGCTGGTGGTAAGAGATGATTAAGTCACCATAGCTGGATGGCTACCTTCCACTGATGACTTAAGTCAACTCAGGAATCATTTCCTCTGGCCAGCCAGGACTAAGTCACCCCAAAGTTTCCCTAGAGTATAGCATTTATCACATGAGGTTGTAATGGCTTACTTGACCCAGAAGACTGTGACTAAATATTTATCTCCATATGTCCAGAGTCTGGCACAGTACATTTAACATCAGATGCTCTTTGATATTTAATCAGTGGGACAACAGAGAAAGACTAGGTTTGAAGAATAAAATCACATTCTGTATCCAGGTAAGATGGGAAATGATAAATATGGAGAGTGTGGAATTCAAGGGAATAAAAAGAGGACCTAAGTTACTAAAGAAAGATGTACTTCATCATTAATAAAAGCAGGTATCTGGAAATCAGGGTGGGGCTAACAAAAACAATGGAAATATTAGATAAAAGTTATCTATAATTTAGAGGTGTGTGTTGTCATGATTTGCAATAGATAAAGTACACAGGACTCTAGCAAAGCTGGTGTGAGAATACTGCTTTCAATTAAGAGAAACAGTGCTTATATAAGTTTTCTACACTTTTATACCTAGACTTTGAAAAGTGAAAGTGAAAGTTACTCAGTCATGTCTGACTCTTTGTGACCCCATGGACTATACTGTCCATGGAATTCTCCAGGCCAGAATACTGGAGTGGGTAGCCTTTCCCTTCTCCAGGGGGTCTTCCCAACCCAAGAACGAACCCAGGTCTTCTGCATTGCAGGCTGATTCTTTTCCAGCTGAGCTGCCAGCAAAGCCCAAGACTAAATTAAAATAATTGGGTTTCCCTGGTGGCTTAGATGGCAAAGAATCTGCCTGCAATGCAGGAGACCTGGGTTCAATCCCTGGGTTGGGAAAACACCCTGGAAAAGGGAATGTTAACCCACTCCAGTATTCCTACCTGGAGAATTCCATGGACAGCCTGGCAGGCTACAGTTTATGAGGTCGCAAAAACAGTCAGACACAACTGAATGACTAACACTTTGACTTTCATGCTCTTCATTCTGTAGAGTTAACTGTTTATTTTATATTGGGTTGCCCAAAAAGGTCATTTGGGCTTTTCCTTAAGATAGAAAAACTGAACTTTTTGGCCAACCCAATACAAAAATTGTAACAGAGCAAATTAGATATTATAGGATAGAATTAGTTATTTTAATGTAACTTTTCCGAAAAGTTACAAAAAACACATAATTGGATGAAATATAAATTCATATCACTTTAGTATTGATTCAATTTTATAGCCATTATTAAAATAAATTAAGGATTTAATTATTCATGGGCTCAATAAGTACTTTTCTCACCTAGGGTTATGTTTATTACACATGCATCTTTTAAGAAAATACAATTATATGAAAATCTGCATTGTTTTTTAGATATTCTGCTGCTGCACATTTAATCGACTACAGCATAGTTTAGACATTACTTTTTCTATGCCCTGGGAAACCAAAAACTTTGTATGACTTATTCTCGCAGTATTGGCTTTATTGCGATCATCTGGAACCCAACCATCATCATCTCTGAGGTGTCCCTGTGTATGTAATGCTGGGCATGTGATCTCCAGCATCAAAGTGCCAGCTCTCCTGTTTGCCAAAGGTGTGAACTTGAACCAGCCCCCAAGGCTTAGTGCTTCAGTTTATTTATAGGAAAAATGTGAATGATCCCAACAGAACCTCTTTCACTTAGTGAGGACTAAATGAGTTAACCAGTGTGATGCTGTTAGCATCCAACACAGAATAAGCCCTCTGTAAATATCAGATAATAATTTCTTCATGTATACCACAGTCATGAAAAAAAAAAAAGAGAGAGAGAGAGAGAAATCCCTGTATTTCTTTAAAATGTGTACTTGGTATTATTCCAATCAACCTTTTCTTCTCTCTCTACAAGCATGTTAGTAATGGTCTTTTAGTATTAGAACTCTGCCTTACATTCTTCTATTATGAGAGTAAGTTTAACAGAAAAGAGAAGGTTTGGACTTTGATGGGAGGGCAGTTGCTTTGATGCATCTTGGTAAATTAGTTTCTGCTTCTGAACATGATTCTTACAGGAAATGAACTTGGGGATGATTAGAAAGGAAGGAAGCATGTCCTGGCTGAATGATATTGTCCTAAGTGGCCACAGTGACCTGTGGAAAATTCTTAAAGAGATGGGAATACCAGACCACCCAACCTGCCTCCTGAAAAATCTGTATGCAGGTCAGGAAGCAACAGTTAGAACTGGACATGGAATAAAACTGGTTCCAAATCGGGAAAGGAGTACATCAAGGCTGTATATTGTCACCCTGCTTATTTAACTTATGTGCAGAGTACATCATGCAGAATGTTGGGCTGCATGAAGCAGAAGCTGGAATCAAGATTGCCAGGAGAAATATCAATAACCTCATATATGCAGATGATATTACACTTACGGCAGAAAGTGAAGAACTAAGGAGCCTCTTGATGAAAATGAAAGAGGAGGGTGAAAAAGTTGGCTTAAAACTCAATATTAAGAAAACAATGATCATGGCATCTGGTCCCATCACTTCATGGCAAATACATGGGGAAACAGTAGAAACAGTGACAGACTTTATGTTTTGGGGTTCCAGAATCACTGCAGATGGTGACTGCAGCCATGAAATTAAAAGACACTTGCTCCTTGGAAGAAAAGCTGTGACCAACCTAGACAGCATGTTAAAAAGCAGAGACATGACATTACCAACAAAAGTCCATCTAGTCAAAGCTGTGGTTTTTCTGGTAGTCATGTGTGGATATGAGAGTTGGACTATAAAGAAAGCTGAGCACCAAAGAATTGATGCTTTTGAACTGTGGTGTTGGAGAAGACTCTTGAGAGTCCCTTGGACTGCAAGGAGATCCAACCAGTCCTTCCTAAAGGAAATCAATCCCGAATATTCATTGGAAGAACTGAAGCTGAAGCTGAAACTCCAATCCTTTGGCTACCTAATATGAAGAACTGACTCTTTGGAAAGATCCTGATGCTGAGAAAGATTGAGGGTGGGAGGAGAAGGAGATGACAGAGAATGAGATGGTTGGATGGCATCACCAACTCGATGCACATGAGTTTGAGGAGGCTCAAGAGTTGGTGATGGACTGGGAAGCCTGGTGTGCTGCAGTCCATGGGGTCACAAAGAGTCGGACATGACTGAGCAACTGAACTGACCTGACCAATGAGATCAACTTAAGAGAAGCACCTTGCCTTTCCTGATGTGTTTCTTCCTAGGATTATAAATTATTGATCTCAGAGACCCACTTGATTTAGTGCCTGGTGTTTGCAAGGTTAAAAAACTTAGTCTTAGCCTCCAATAGGAATTCATAAAGAACTTTAATTCTCCCCTCTTGCCTTCAAAGAACTTTTAAAATAAGATCAAAACACAGAACAGAGCAATACTTAAGATTCTCATCTACTCACCAGCTCAACAGCTGTCAGCAACTTTTCTAAATATGGAAAAACTCTCTTATGAATTTCCCATTCACGCCTGTGAACTCCTCTCCCAGGTATGTTGGCTCCTTCTGTGTGGCCATCTCTCATCCTGTCAGCATCTAGGCAGGAAGTTTGTGTTCTACTTTTACTAAGTTCTCTCTGCTCTCTGTCCTTTTGGTGCTTGTTCAGCTCACACACACCCTCTCTGGATCACCCACCTTGAGTTTTGAACGGTGGATTGGAGGCTGCAGACACTCAGATGGCAAAGAACCATCTTTTCCATCACCTCCTGCAAATAGTAGGAGGCGGCTTTGTGGTTTCTACATGTTTCTTCAAACTAAAACATTCTGTGTTTCAACAACCAGAAAATGTTGGCCTCCAGAAGCAGAAGGAAGAGACCCACCACGTGGGCTCCTCTTCCTTCTCGTTTTGTTATCTCCTCCAAGTGGGAAAATAAACTGTAGCTTCATCACAGGTAACAGCACTAAATTCCAGTCCAAGACAATTAAATATTAGCAGATAACTCTCCTGAGATCTTATAAATGTGGATGAAGTTATCTTTTAAAAAAGATGACTTTTTTTGACTCTTTCACATCTACTAAAAATAGTACTGAATTTAAAAACCACAATATTCTGAGGACCAGTACTGTGCAAAAATAAAAGACATGGCTAAATGGTAGACCATCATATTGTTTCCCCTAGCGTGGTAGAATGATCCAAGTCATGAATTAAAGCAGTTTACTGATGACCAATTCAATAATACTAGTTTGAAGCAGGAAAAAAGTAAGAGATCTCTAAATTGCAAAGCCCCCACCCCAAGCCAGTGATGCGCAGGTACCAACCAATTTTCTCTCCTTGCCTTAAACTCTTAAGTGTCTGGCACACAGCTAATAATAGTTTGTTTTCTGTTACTTTTCATCCATAAAGTCTGTAATATCTTTTAACGTTTTAGAGTCAATACTATGTTAACTTTAAACATATGATAAAAAGAGTCTTATTGCACTGAACGTTGTCTACGAAAGAGCTAACTCCCCATGAAAAGGCTATTTTAGTTTTAATTTTTCTGCTCAAGCTTCTTATCTAATGGTTTTTAAATAAAAATAATAGATGCCAAGCATAAAATAAGCTAGCAAATATTTAAACATATGATAAAAAGAGTCTTATCGCACTGAACGTTGTCTACAAAAGAGCTACTCCCCATGAAAAGGCTATTTTAATTTTTCTGCTCAAGCTTATCTAATGGTTTTTAAATAAAAATAATAGATGCCAAGCATAAAATAAGCTAGCAAATACTTTATTTTCTATTTGAATTTATTGCCATTTACTTAACTGCAGTTTTCTTTTTAATTTTAATTTGTATGAAAAACATTTTATGTTAACAAAAGCACTTAATATATTTTGGCTTGGGCAAAAAAATCATGAATATATGCTAGACTAAAGCCATTCTCTCTGTTAAAATATAATGCTTAATAATAACATATTATTTTATATTAAATAATATAGCAAAATAGATATTTATCAAAAGTTAAAGATATAGAACACCATATTTTAATCTCACATTAGTTAAAAACTTATGATTTAATCAGAAGTGGTAAATAGGATTAAGTTCTTTATTATAATAATGACAATATCTATTGATATGTTTTATTGATTATGATAATATGTGATAGATAAGTTTTTCTCTGACAATACCATTTTACTTTAGAGTTATTTAATGTATTATTACAGACTTACTAAATGGGCTTCCCTGGTGGCTCAGATGGGAGAGAATCTGCCTGCAATGTGAAAGACTTGGTTCAGTCCCTGGGTTGGGAAGATTCCCTGGAGGAGGGCATGGCAACCGACTCCAGTATACTTGCCTGGGGAATCCCCATAGACAGAGGAGCCTAGTGGGCTACACTCCATGGGGTCACAAAGAGTCGGACACAACTGAGCACCTAAACACACAGCACATATGCTAAACACTTTCATCCACTAATGCCACATCTCTCTTGTGGATCTAGAAATATACCCACAAAGCAGAAAAGTATAGGATGCTGTTTTTCATTATGCACTTAATTATTCGTCAATTTTTTCCACTCAACTACTATATATTTTATTATTTAAAAAACAAAAATAAGAGGGACAGAGAAACATCCAAACCATAGGGAAAGTGTCTTATATTTTTATCTTGTCATTGCCCAGTACTGGGAGAGAAGTAAATCTTTCAAGAGACATTTTTAAATAAAAGCAGTTATCATATAAAGTACGTTTTAAACCTATGAGCAGAAAGATTTCTTCTCATTGATAGTTGTTCAAAAGGAGGTAATAATTCCATTTTTGTGGGTAAATGAAAATCCAAAGTAGTCTATCATTTTCTTGCATTATAAGGCTTTGCATATGTCCAGTTGTGGAGAAACTTGGTTTAGTCATCAGTGTCCTAGATTACGAAATTTACAACTAGAGCTTTTCTATGCTGTATGGCCAACACCATTATTTTGAGGCAATTTGCTTCTGATTAAATAGGTTTAAATCCAAACAAAAGATTTTATTCTTTATTTACCCTAATCAGAATGTTTTGAAGACATCAAGTAAAGTCTTCAGAAGGCAAGTCAAGGGGAGAATTGCATTAAGTATCTAGTTATAAAAGGCATGACACCGCTTACAGTGTTCTTGCATTCACGTTTAAGCAAGACAAGCAGGATTCTTCAATACAGTGGAGACACACTGATTTCTTCTTTAAGACTCAAAACCATAATGAGTTTTATAACTCAAATACCTATTACACATTCACAAATTAAGTAAAATTTTTGCTGTAAAATTAAGTTTTATAAATAAAAATGTAAAGGGAAATAGATCCTGAAGAAAATCAACAGATTTCTGCATAAATCTTCTAAAAGAGCATATATATAGTTCCAGGTCAAGAGAGGGGAACTAATATTTATTTAGTGACTGCTCTATGCCACATATTTTTGCATATATTCACTAATCAGATCTCTCTAAGATTGGGGTTTTAAATTCTATTTAAATTCTATCTTTAAAAATAAAGGAACCGAATCTGAGTGTTTAAGAACTTTGTCCAGAGTCAAAGAAACTAAACCCACATGGTTAAAAATTTTGTCGAGGGTCGTGAAAATAAAACGTAACCAAGCTAACTTCAAAGCCCTGGATGATGTTGTCAAATACATAGTTCATTTTCAGTGAGCCAACATTCCACAGTGCTTTGTGGTTACATTGACAATTAAAAGAGAGGGTTGGGAACTTTCTGTAAACTCTTGCTATCTAAAAATAAGACCAGGAGTTAGTTTATCAGTTAATCAAAAAAATGTCATTAGAACACAAAGTTGTAAAAACTCATAAAAACATAATATATATATATATGTGTGTGTGTGTGTTCAACATTTTATTTCAATTAAATATGTAGACATGTACATTTGTTTGCCAAACTTTTGATTAAACCAGTTTCCTTTTTTAAAAAAATTTTTTCAGACCAGGTCTGCTAATTGGTATTTCACTTTATCTTTCTTAGAAACACCATACACTTTTATTTCAAGTTCTATTTGTTTGTTTTAAAAATTTCTCTAATGCAATTTAACCAGTGGAGATTTTATCCTTTGGTTTAGAGTTGCCTCTTCCACCTAATTTGACATAAGGGTATTTTTTAGTGACTAACCTTTAGTAACTTCCCATAGTATTCAATTTAGTTTATTTATAAGTAAATAAGTAAGCCAAATTTATTTTTAATCATAGTCACTTAATAATTTAATTAAATTATAATTACAAATACAGACTAATTAGGGAACAGCTAAAACCCAACCAACACAAGCAATGATCTGCTTGAGTATAAGGCATGTTGTCATTTGACCTAGATTAACTGCTAAATGTGTTTCACAGGTGACACTAGTGGTAAAGAACGTGCCTGCCAATTCAGGCGATTTAAGAGACAGGTGCTCAGTCCCTGGGTGGGGTAGATCCCCTGAAGAAGGGCATGGCAACCCACTCCAGTATTCTTGCCTGGAGAATCCCATTGTCAGAGGAACCTGGCAGGCTACAAGTCGATGGGGTTGAAAAGAGTCGAAAACAACTGAAAGGATATCAGTTCAGTTCAGTCGCTCAGTCGTGTCCGACTCTTTGTGACCCTATGGACTACGGCACTCCAGGCCTCCCTGTCCATCACCAACACCTGGAGTTTACTCAAACTCATGTCCATTGAGTTAATGATGCCATCCAACAATCTTGCCCTTTGTCATCTCTTTCTCCTCCCTCCTTCAATCTTTCCCAGCATCAGGGTCTTTCAAATGAGTCCGTTCTTCACATCAGGTGGCCAAAGTATGGGAGTTTCAGCTTCAGCATCAGTCCTTCCAATGAATATTCAGGACTGATTTCCTTTAGGATAGACTGGTTGGATCTCCTTGCAGTCCAAGAAACTCTCAAGAGTCTTCTCCAACACCACAGTTCAGAAGGAGCAATTCTTTGGTGTTCAGCTTTCTTTGTAGTCCAACTCTCACATTCATACATGACTACTAGAAAAACCATAGCTTCGACTAGATGGACCTT
>NW_011494919.1:639207-639459 GCF_000754665.1 Bison bison bison | reverse complement strand
GAATGCTGAGTTTTTAGCCAACTTTTTCACTCTCCTCTTTCACTTTCATCAAGAGGCTCTTTAGTTCTTTGCTTTCTGCCATAAGAGTGGTGTCATATGCATATAAAGTTATTGATATTTCTCCTGGCAATCTTGATTCCAGTTTCTGCTACATGCAGCCTGATATTTGCATGATGTACTCTGCTTATAAGTTAAATAAGCAGGGTGACAATATACATCCTTGACATACTCCTTTCTCCATTTGGAGCCAGT
>NW_011494919.1:638229-639107 GCF_000754665.1 Bison bison bison | reverse complement strand
AAATAGGGTCTTTTTTTGCAAAGTAATAGGTTATAAAAGTGAAAATTAAAGGAACAATAGAGGACTTAAAAAATTTTTTTAATTAAAAAAAGAAAGAATGATCGTAAAAATAGTAAAAATATATCTAGGACTTTCTCTGGTTTTGTTGTATTGTGGGTTCAGTTCATTTTTGGCTAGTTCCTTGGTCCGACATATTTCTCAAGATCTATAGGCCCCTTCCTATGTAGTCCATAGTAACCACGGGGTTTTAATCTATTGCCCGTAGCTTCCAAGGCGTTTCCCTCTGTTATAACTTCTTCTGTTTGCTGGTGTCTTCAGTGTCTGGTTACCGCCCTGACACAAAGGGGACGGTGGGGGAAACTTTTTTTTTTTTTAGGCTCACTTGTTCAGTCGCGCTGTGGGGAGGGAGGGAGGGATGCTGCAAACAAATAACACTGGCGTGCACTCGCAGTGCCTCAGCCACACTGGGTCTGCCCCCACTCACGGCACATGTAGCCTCCCTGCCTACACTGCTCGGGCTCTAGGTTGTTCCACCGAGAACAATCCGAGGCCGGCCCTGGGCTGCATGTACCTCCCAGGTCCAAGCCGCTCAGGTTCAGGCACTCGGGTAGTCCTCAGAGGCGCAGACTCAGTTGGGCCTGCATTTTGTGCTCTTCCCAGGTCCGAGCAGCTCAGGTGATGAGGTGTTTGGTGAACGCCAATGCTGCGACTTATCGCCTCCCCGCCACTCGGTTATCTGGGTGTAAAACCGGCGCACCTTCTCAGGCAGATGTTGACCGTCCAGACCCCCAAGAAATTTTAGTTAGCAAAGAAGCGTGCTTACAGTTTTATAGATAATGTCTCTCTGGGGCTGCGATTGCCCCCTTCCGGCTCTGACT
>NW_011494919.1:636631-638129 GCF_000754665.1 Bison bison bison | reverse complement strand
AATACTGAAAATTAACGGATACCGCCAGTTGATTACATTACAGACCATGGGTAAGAAACCCAGGAGAGTTGAAAGTTTCCAAAGTATTGATTATGGCCCTGAAAGAGACTAATGCATTTTAAAGTCGGTCTGGCACTGTGAGTAAACAAATGGAACTGTACTTGAATACATTTCAACTTGTTCTTGATTTTCATGGTAAAACTGGCTACAAAGTTATTTGCTTGGTTTTCTGTGGTAACAGAGTAAATAAAAATCCATATGTCTCAATGTATTCTATTTCTGAGACCTACAAAGTGTGAATTTATTAAGTTGTGTTGATGTGTTTCGATCATACACTCCAAATTTCTAATCAGAAAAGCACAAATTGCAAAACTAAATATCATGATACTGAAAATGTCAATATATGAATTGTATCTAAGAGATTACCAAAGAAAAATAAGCTTTAATATCAATAGTGTACTTAATGTAAAAATGAAACAATTTCCTTTCACCTACTAGAAGATCATTTTTTGGGGGGATTATTGGTCTGTTCTTGATAACGTTAAAATAGGTTTTTCTTTACTTTTTAAATAATCTGCCCAGGAAACTAAGATTCTGTGTTTTATCAAAATGAAAAAAAAAAAAGGTTACCATATCAGTTAAATTTATTCTGCAAATCAGACTTCATTTTGGCAAAGAACTACTTTTGGGTTTTAATTACTATTTAAATCATTGTAGTAAATTCTAGCATGCCTGGGTGACTAAAATACATAACAAATATTTAATGACACAGTAAAATTCTCCATGACTGATCTTTAAGATCTGCTACATTAGCAATACTTTGAGGAAGTCTTCCATACCATCTGCAAAGATAGCTGTTGTAGAAGTTGATAAAATTTTGTTATTTAGCTACCTTTTATTTGAAAGGAGGAGGTGATCTTTGCCCACATCACACATTCACAAATAATGCACACACTGCCTGAAATGCTTTGTGAAAATTAATCCTTTTAATCTTGTTGCCAGTGCTAAAAATTTCCCTAAACCAAATTTCTGTGAGTTTTGATATGTTTAAAAGATTTTTTTCTACTATCTGCTTCACCTTGTGGGCAGAAAACCCACCATCTCTACATTAGTCTTGAGCATTTTTAGGTGAATGAAAGTTATCTTTTGCATCCCATAATTGGTACTCTAATAACCTGGTTAGATAGAAGATTTTGCAGCCTGATAATGGTTGCTAATTGTGATGGACAGAATAATGCTGCTTCCTCAAAAATGTCCCTAGAAACTTTCAATATGTTAGGTTCTATGGTAAAGTGGAATTAATGTTGCAAATAGCATTAATGCCGTGAATCAGCTGATCTTAAAATAGGGGAGATTACCCTGGATTAACTGGTTGGGCCCCGTGTGACAACAGAGTTGTTAAACGTCTTAGGGAAAAGTGTCAGAGTCAAGGAGAAGCCATGTGAGACTCAGCTCTGGAGGAAGGGACCCAGAGCCATGGAAGCAGCCTTGGAGGATG
>NW_011494919.1:636102-636531 GCF_000754665.1 Bison bison bison | reverse complement strand
GATTTCTTTCACCAGTGTTTTATAGTTTTCTATATATAGGTCTTTAGTTTCTTTAGGTAGATATATTCCTAAGTATTTTATTCTTTCCGTTGCAATGGTGAATGGAATTGTTTCCTTAATTTCTCTTTCTGTTTTCTCATTATTAGTGTATAGGAATGCAAGGGATTTCTGTGTGTTGATTTTATATCCTGCAACTTTACTATAGTCATTGATTAGTTCTAGTAATTTTCGGGTGGAGTCTTTAGGGTTTTCTATGTAGAGGATCATGTTATCTGCAAATAGTGAGAGTTTTACTTCTTCTTTTCCAATTTGGATTCCTTTTATTTCTTTTTCTGCTCTGATTGCTGTGGCCAAAACTTCCAAAACTATGTTGAATAGTAATGGTGAAAGTGGGCACCCTTGTCTTGTTCCTGACTTTAGAGGAAATGC
>NW_011494919.1:632050-636002 GCF_000754665.1 Bison bison bison | reverse complement strand
TGGAGGATGAAAAGGCACACAAACAAAATTTCCTGTAGAGCCTGTGAAAGTAAACACAACACTGTTTATAACTTGATTTTAGCTTGATGGGGCTTGTGTCCGAATCCTGACTTGCATGTGTGCTCAGTCTCGTCCAGACTGCTTGTGACCCCATGGACTTCAGCCTGCCAGTCTCCTCTGTCCACGGAACTCTCCAGGCAAGAATACTGGAGTGGGTTGCTATTTCCTGCTCTAGGTGATCTTCCCAACCCAGGGATCGAATCTGCATCTCTTGCATTGGCAGGAGGATACTTTACCACTGTGACACCTGGGATTCCCCATTTGTGATTTACACAACTATAAAATATTGAATTAGCTATTGTTTTAAACCTCTGAGTTTTGGGGCAATTTATTATGGGCAGCAATATAAAACTAATACACTGACTTCTTGGCAGTTCTTAATTTTTTCCTCCAGTTTTAATGAGGTCCAACTAATTTAAATGAATGATAATGAAAGCAAAGAAAAAGAAATATTCAAGTTTCTAATGCTGGGAAAGATTAAAGGCCAGAGGAGAAGGGGATGACAGAGGATGAGATGGTTGGATGGCATCACCAACTTAATGGACATGAGTTTGAGTAAGCTCCAGGAGTTGGTGATGGACAGGGAAGCCTGGTGTGCTGCAGTCTGTGGGGTTACAAAGAGTCAGACTCTACTGAGCAACTGAACTGAATGTTTACTACCAATGCAAATGATTTTTGTATATATCTAATAAAACTGACATGTGAAAAAAAAGTATCAATTATTGGGAGTAATTTTATTTTTTCTCAGCTTTGAGATATAATTGACATACAGTAATATGTAAATTTAAAGTGTGCAGCACGATGATTTGACTTATATATACTGTGAGATCTTTACCACAGTAAGTTCAGTTAACATGTTCATCTCATACAGATACCAAAAAAACAAAAGGAAAAATAGTGTCCTTTTTTCTTGGGATTAGAACTCTGAGAGTTTTCTGTTTTAACAGCATTGAAATATGATACGCAATGGTGTTAACTATAATCATGTTGTACTTTATATCCTTAGCATTTATTTGTTTTATAAGTGGAAGTTTATGCCTTTTGAACACCTTCATTCAGTTCTTCCTCCCTTCACACCCCACATCTGGAAACCACAAATTGGATCTCTTTTATTTTATTTTTACTGTGTTTTAGATTGCACAAATAAGTGAGATCATATGAAATTATCCTTCTCTATCCAACTTAGGTCACTTAGCATGATACCCTCAAGGTCCATCCATGGTGTCACAAATGGCAGAATTTCTTCCTTTTTATGGCCAAATAGTATTCTACTGTGTGTGGAATATACATGCATAGACACAGCACAATTTGTTTATTCATCAATTCATTCACTGAGGTTTTTCTCCATGTCTTGGATATTATATATAATATTGGTATGAACATGGGGGTGAAGATATCTCCTTAACACATTTACTTCCCAGAAATAGAATGACTGGATCATATGATAGTTTTATTTTTAATTTCTTGAGGAATCTCCATACATTTTTCCATAGCGGCTTCACCAATTTACAAACCCATACATGGGTTTCCTTTTCTCCATATCCTTGCCAGTATTTAGCAATTTTTGCCTTTCAGATAATAGCCATTCTAACAGGTGTGAGATGATAGTTCATGGTGGTTTTGATTCTTTATTTCTCTAGTATTTAGTGATATTAAGTATGTTTTCATGTACCTGTGAGAGTAATTTGAAAATACAGTTTAAAAAAAAAACAACTGGAAGTCTTTGGTTTGACAGTTCCCAAACTATTAGAAATGGAATATTTTTTTGCCCCCAAACAAAACAAAATTAAAACTACAAGAATGATGGTTAGTTTTAACATTAGTCAGCATAGAGAATAATTTTTTCAGTGTCGAATTATAACACATATCATTCTAGCTTGTTCTGTTTAAATTATATTTGTGTTAACAGGATATTTAGCTCATTATCATATCCTTATTTAAGTTTCTAAATTTTTAAAATATTTATATGACAATTTTAAAGTTCTACCAAAAATACTCCATTTTTTAGATAAATATATACTAATGATAAACTTACACTTGTGTGTTTATGGCTATGTCATTTAGTTAGCAAACAGTAAGTGCTGGCCATGTAATAAGTGCTTTACAAACAGTTCATTTAATCCTCACAACAAATCTATGAATGAGGTATTATTTTGTTAATCCCATGTTATAATTGAAGAATTCAAAGAACAGAGTGGTTAGATCATTTGCCCAAGGTCCCACAGCAAGTAATGGAGCCAGAATTTGGACTCAGAATATGTGTACTCCTAACTGTTCTGCTCTAAATCAGGAATATTCTATGAATCTCATTTGCTTTTTTGTGTCAATGCCTCCTCATAATATCTTCCTTTAGGTGCTACTATTAACCCCATTTGCATATATCACAAAGAATTAAGACTTAAAAAGGCTTACATGATTTGCTCTAATCTCTGCCCTGCAATATTTTTAATTTAACCAAGTGACCCTTCTATCTTATGAGACAGTAGAATCTACTTTTACTGGCTGTATAGTTAGTATGTAATATAGTTATACAAGTAAGAGATCATGACCAACCCCGATCTTGAGTCATCTTAGAAGGTTTTGTTTGCACTGCAGAAAATTGCCTGCCACTACTTTTGGGAGCTTGAGAACCACAGGAAGTTTTACAAACATCTAAACACCTAGCTAGAATGGGCAGAAGACAGGCTAAAATCATTATCTGCCCCTGCACTTCCAACAAAGCAAAACTGAATTCTGTTTGGCAAGTCTAGTACACCATGGTTCTAGACGTCAAGAAAGAGAATGTTAATGCCATTGACATCTGCAAGAAATTGGACTCTCCTAAAATATAAAAAAAAAAAAATCAAACACATATTAGTATTTTAAAAATGGATTTATATTGCTTACTGTGATTATGAACTGATAAAACAGAACTATCAGAAGCCTGGCTCTTTTTAAAATACAGCCTGTTTCACTGTGTTCTTTCCTTCCTATAATCTCTTTATGATCAAATGTAGAATATTTCAGCCTGCAATTTCCAATTTAATTCTTGTCCTGATTTGAGCTATTAAATTGGACTCCATTTCAGCAACAACTGAGCCCTCACTGGATCCTTGGTTACCAACGACTGTGGATAGCCATCTGCTTGGATGATTTTCACCATATGTGTTTAAAGTAAGACAGTGTTTTATACATGCTTGATGTAGGTAATACTTGAAAATCATAAAAGAAGAGGAAGATCAGAGTAAGCTGTAAAATTGTAAGCAAAATTGAAATTATAAAAACATATTTGAAATCCCAAGACTGAGTAGAGTTTAGAGCATGTATTTTCTATCATTCCCAAGAAAAGTCAGGTACAATCTGAAAATAGTTCCCAAACTGGAAAAAATTTAATCCTTTATCAATTACAGATAAATTCTGAAAACTATTCTGAGCAAGCCAATTGTGATTTGGAATGAAATTTTTCTTTTTGGTTTACTCAGTGGGTCTTTAAAAATAATTTAATTAGATTGAACTCCATCTTCTTTTCCAGTCTTTTAGTAACATAATAAAAATATAATCACAAAAGCTTTTAGCAATTGTTTTAGTAATCCAAGTATAAGTAAATTGCCTTATTACTGTTTGAAGATTTATCTTCCTTGTTCAATATAATTAACTTTCAGTTAAGTAATATATAGGGTGCCATGATATGTTTAAATGTGGAAAAAAAGTAAAATTAAGTACAAAAAGTGGGTACAGGAGAAAACCC
Organism: Bison bison bison; assembly: GCF_000754665.1. Classification (NCBI taxonomy): domain Eukaryota; kingdom Metazoa; phylum Chordata; class Mammalia; order Artiodactyla; family Bovidae; genus Bison; species Bison bison. Next base: position 632,215 of record NW_011494919.1, on the reverse strand, counting down.
ATGTAAAATCAACACAGCAGGACATAGCGGATATTCCAAAGAAAGTATGTCTGAGTTGAAATTTATCATCTATCACTATGTGTTGGAGAAGACTCTTGAGAGTCCTTTGGACTGCAAGGAGATCTAACCAGTCCATCCTAAAGGAAATCAGCTGAATATTCATTG
>NW_011494919.1:591515-631950 GCF_000754665.1 Bison bison bison | reverse complement strand
TGATGCAAAGAACTGACTCATTTGTAAAGACCCTGATGCTGGGAAAGATTGAAGGCAGGAGGAGAACGGGATGACAGAGGATGAGATGGTTGGATGGCATCACCTACTCAGTGGACATGAGTTTGAGTAAACTCAGGAGTTGGTGATGGACAGGGAGGCCTGGCGTGCTGTGGTTCATGGGGTCGCAAAGAGTCGGACATGACTGAGTGACTGAACTGAACTATGCCTCCTAATATTATTTTCATAACATGTCTATTTTTATGGTTTGTAACATGTCTGAAGCGACTTAACACACACAAAGTACTTTCACCTACATTCCTAGGGCTGATTTCTACAACAGCCATGCAGACTGCGGAGTTAAAATGTTATCTCATTTTTACCCATGTCACAACTACTATAGCTTAGTCGCTATAGTTGTATCTGACTCTTGTAATCCCATAGACTGTAGCCTGCCAGGGTCCTCTGTCCATGGGATTTTCCAGGCAAGAATACTGGAGTGGGTTCCCAACCCAGGAATCAAACCCTGGTCTCCTACCTTGCAGGCAGATTCTTTTACCAGCTGAGCTGTAGAGAAGCCTGCTATAGCTTGGAGGAGTAACAAATTGGCAAAAGCCTCATAGCTGGTGAGGACAGTTCCATGTTTGTTGCCTTCTTTTGACTCCGGCTTTTTTGACTTCTTTGACTCAGGCCTTTTCCACTAAGACTTATCACCAGCTATGTTTAAGTGTATGTATACAGAGTTTGGGAGACACTCCCAGCCTGAAACATTCCCTTGAGGAAGTATGCAGTGAATTGTGGCATACCTCATTTGGGAGGGAGCCAGTTTTGTCTATTTCAAAAGGTCAGGGAGGAACAGATAAGATGAAGCAGGGATTCTGGGAAGGAGTGTTAGAGCATTGTCTGATTGTTCATAAATTGCTGCCATATGCATGATTCCAATCCTACCCCCACCATCAAAAGGATAAACAGAAAACAATTATACATTATTTCCTAGCAGAGCAGTTAAATGACCTGAACAAGAAAATTCAGGCAGTAAGTGAAAAAAAGGAACCAGGATAGGATCCAAGGGTATCCCTGTGTTTCATGACCTTTCAAGGGGATCCTAGTAATATAAAGTTTCCAAATAATCAAATAAATCTACATTGAAATTTAAAGATGAAACTTCACTGTGAACCTAAATATGAAAGCTTTATTTTGGAACATTCAGTATCTCAAAACATCATTCTGAGTATTACTTTGTATATGTATAAAACTAGGAGCTACCAGCAATGTTTAAATCACCATAAAATATAAACACACTACATCTAAGTAAAATAAGATTATTGATAAATTGTAATTTTGCAACTGCAATGGCAGAGACTAAAACTACACAAGAAAGTGATGAAGCATTGAAGATATAGGTTGTGATTTTCAACAATTAAGTGTAGCTGTAAAAGCAGGCATCTTGAAGGATTAAATTCTAACGTGAAGTTAAATTTCATTTTGTTAACTATAATAGGATTCAGTCAATCATATTGAAAAATAATTAGCGTAATTGAAAATCAGCTGCTTTCTTGTCCCTGCAGTAGTGCAAATGATTGAAAAAATTCGATTGGTATTTGAAATAAACATAAATACAAATATATTTAAATAAACTTATTCATATATATGTTGATTTTTCTTTCAGAGTAAAGTATTTGATCCGGATACAATGCTAAAGAAAGCTGATTTTTCCAAAAAAGAAGTTTCTTTGTTAAGAAGTTTTTGAGCTCCCAGCAGTGTTGTCTTTTTTTTTTTAATGGCATCACTTTTGGTGGCATTTTACCCTTTCGCCACAAACTGAATACCATTCTTTGTTTCTCATCCAGAAGGGTAGGAACAGTAGAGCTCGGCAGCATGTTGTAATACTTCCTCATACTTTCTTTAGGTAAATAGTTTCTTTTTAAAAAGAAAAATAACGTTAGAGTTGTTTATGGTTCCCTATGTCCTAATCAGTCCTAAGATTTAAGCTTTAATAATAGGAGTAAAAGACAATAAAAGAAATTTCCCCCCAAGATATTTTTTCTCAGTTTATTATCTCAGCACATTACCCAAAAAGCCCGCTGTAAGATCAGTCTAGCTGTATGATTTATTATTATACAGTCAACTGAAAGTAAAGATTGGTTAGCAAAATAATAAAAAGTCAGGCATCTCCCAGGGGGATTGTAGCATTCTGTGTCTGTCGCTCTCCTCTCCCCCACCCCCCGCCCCCAAAAAGTACCAGCCTCTTATGGAAAGATTCGATTGCTTAGCTATTGGCCTCATTGAAGTGGGAAAGCGCAGTTAGCGTTTCTAGGTGCTTTCCATTGTTCTTAGTAAAAAGTAAAAATAATTCATTGTATTTGATGTGGTCTATTGAATTGAATTATACCAATAGCTGCTCCCCTGACCAATGTGTTTAGGTTTTATAAGACCGTCAGTATACAGAGGTGGAATTTTATCAGAACTATCAGGACATTTGTGCAAGTAGAATATCTCCCCAAAGTAGCTAGAAAGACTGTGGCTGTTGGTCTGATCCAAAGTTATGGTAATAAAATATATGTATTAAGTTTCCTTAAGTGTGAATAACAACAGTATGGAATTTAAAGGTTTATAGTGAACACTGAATAGGTTAATGTATCTAGTCTGCTTTAAAGGATACCTGGCACTAAAGTGTTATCTATCCTGAATATTCCAATCATGAGAAAATAGAAGAAAGTCATGCTGAACATTAATAATATAATGTTTGTCCCAGACTAAATTTAATAAACATTAAATAATTACCCCATTGTACCACTCCAGGGACAGGGAGATGGTTTTCAATTATCCAAGTATTTTCCAGTACGAATTCTTAGATTCTGTTATAGTTATCAATTTATTGCCTCTGAGCTTTAAGTCTGCTCTTCAATACCTGCTCTGGTAATAAACGGGATTCCTTAAAGCGTTTCTCCGCGAGTGAGCGCGATGCTAACATCTCTCAGTAGAGGGCGATAGAGCGACGCTGCGGGCTAAGAGGGCATGTGGCTGCTTCCAGCTGCTGCACCCTTGGTCCGCAGGGCAGAGCTGAGGACAAGTGGTGATGCTCGGCTAGTCTCCAGCTGTCCCCAGCGACGTTACATTTCCAGCCCAGGCCGGAAACCCCTTCCCACAGCTCTCCCAGTGTAGACAGAGCAAATGCCTCTTGTCACGCCTGGTACACCAGCTCCCTCTGCATCCCCGCCCACCTGCACCCTGCACAGTGCCTCGTCCTTGCCTATCGGCTCTGGGTGATATCTAATCTGGGCAGGCCAACGAACTTCTTGGCCATCCAGTGGACTTCAGCCACGCTTTCTCCCACACACCTGAAGCCGAGCCCTGGGGAGGCTACCTGCCAAGCGTGTTTTCTGGGACACGCCCCCTCGGGTCCTCTCTCCGGGGCCAAAGACACCCTTTCCCTTCCTCACTACGTTTTAGAGTTATTTTCCTCTCACTGCTGAATAATTCTTTATATGAAGGCTTCCCCTGTTCACAATAGGACGTGGTGTCTGTCTCGTATTGTAACTCAGATAGGTACAGATTATATAAAAAACATTTTCCAAGATGTTTATCTAAATCCTGAATGAATGTTGCTCTTTTGATGTAATCGTGCTATTATAGACCCTGTTCTGGGTGCTTTTGCACCTATTAATTCATTTAATCCTTCAACAACCCTGTTTTAACAGATTGGTAAAGTCCAGGCCATAGATGTTTAAAATCTTTCTGAAAATAGTAATTTGAGGGTTTTTTTTTTTTTTTTTCCAGTTTGGTTGCTTTATTTTAAAGAGTTCATAACTTCTCTTCACGTGTCTGATGATCGTTTGTTCCCTGTTTTTTACTCCAGCCTGTGGGACTGCATCGAGGACCATACACAGCTTATATAAATAGGTTATTTGTTCAATAGGTCTTTCTCCTGAACTGGGAGTTTGTTCTGAACTCTGTATGTGGACAGGCATGACAAAACAGCATTCAAGTAGGCAGAAAAGGAGCAACTGATATTCTCTAAAATGGCAAAGAGTAATAAGAACTCCAAAGACTAACTGTCCTCAGGAAGAATGTTTATGACTTGAGAGCATTATTTTCTGGTCTTCACTGGTAAGATTGGAAATAAAAGCAATTAATGCCAGGGTTTTTCTTAGAAAGGGAGAAGGCAGGAGAGCTGTAAAGAGGGATGTAGCTACTCTTCTGTGGAGCTTCCATCAACTTCCTTGTTTCTCTTCCATGTCCCACCCCTGTTTTTCTCACTCATATGGAGCTTAGAACCTCTTGAGGCTTTACTCTGAAAATTCTTACCTTCGTTACTTCTGATGCTTCCCCTTTGACAAGTTTGGGACAATTAGTTCCTCTATTCTATTTTCTTCAGTAGTAGTGTAGTGGGTTGGATAATGACCCCTAAAAGATACATTCAAATCTTAACTTCTGTAACTGTGAAGGTGACCTTATTTGAAGAGAGTGTCTTTGCAGATGTAAGATAAGCATCTCAAGATGAGACCAATTTGGATTTATGATGGTCTCAGGAGCTGGTAGTCTTAGAAGAGAAAGGAGAGGGAGATTTGAGACGCAGACACGCATGGGTGAAAGGCCCTGTGAGGATGGGGGCAGAGTGGAGTTATACAGCCACAAACTACCGGAAACTGGACGAGGCAAGGAAGGCTTCTCCCTGGAGACTTCAGAGGCAAGGTGGCCCTGCCAACACCTAGATTTTGGACATCTGGCTCCCAGAACAGTGAGAGAAAATATTTCATTTGTTTTAAGTCACCAAGTGTGTGGTAATTTGTTATGGCAGCCTTGGGAAACTAATATAAATAGAATTCTGTTACTGTCCTGTCTTTCAGAAGTCCTCCAAAGTCTCTGAGCGGCTCATGTGACCCCTGGGCCTATAGCCTTCTCAATACCACTCTGTATTTATCTTATGTTGTTTCTTTTGACTGGAACAGAAGCTAACAACTCCCAATTCGCATTTAAAATTTAAAAATAGTATTTAATATTTAAATCCAGTCTATCTTCAATCTTGCCCTCATATCCAGATCCAGGCTAAATTGAACGAAAGCATTCAACTACAAGAAAGGAGGTTTAATTTCAGTTCTATAGCACAGAAAATATGCATTCCCTAGATACAGTGGTGTAGGAACAAATGCATTTAAAATGAAAGTCAATCAAGACTGATGGGTTTGACAGCTTACTTTCTGAGCTTCATTGGTCCCCATGCCATTTCAGCCATAAAAGTATGTGTATGTGTGTATATATTAAGTTCTTCATTTTTCTATGGGCATTGTTTCACAAGATCCCTTCAGAAATATCCAATATTCATTTTAATTTCAATCAGAATAAGTATAAAATCAGTTCCCTTTATAATATTAAATTTTAACTTCAAACCTTCAGAGACCTAAGTGTGCTTTACAAAAATCTCCTACCATGCCTTTCCTCCAGCAAAAAAAATCATGCAGTGATCTGTTTCTGCCAGTGAAGAATTAGATATGTAAATGGGAAGAGGGTATTAGAAGGCAGACAGCACCTCAGCATAGCCTGGGTGGTCACATGGGTTTTTTCTTCATTAAGACATTTTAAAGTTTAGTTCTCAGTGTAAAGATAATTTAAATTGAAAGAATTTTTGTACCTTGCTCCTGCAATAAGCTCCCTGTAAATGCATGAAGTTTTACAAATGAGAAGCTGTGTGGCACTTTCGCTAAGCAAGGTGCTCAGTGCTAACGCAACAGAACATTCCTTAAATATCTCCCTTTGATGTCAGACCCTGAAAATCAGGCATTAAAAATGAATAACCCTGCAACTCGAAGAAAAATTAGAGCGAATAAAATATAATTTAATGAATCCCTATGTGATAGGAAACCAGAGTTCAAATCATTTGATATCAGAAAACACCCTCCATCTCTTAACCCTCAAAAATGTATTAAAGCCACCTTCATTCACATGTCTTCTAGTAAAACTTTTTGAACAATTCCAACCCACATTGATCTCTTTCTTCAAGACCTTATCTGTACTTATCTATGTCAATTAGCAACTTATAGTTAGATATCCTTTTGTAGCAACATCTAAACTCACCCACTTGTATGTATCTCATTTCCCTATTGAGATTACAAATTCAATGAGGTCAAGAACCATATCTGAATCATCTTTTGTGTCCTTCACTGAAATAAATACTTTTGAAAAGTGAAGCGAGGTAAACTTCAAAATGAAGTGGATCAGTCAGACACGTTAAGATTTTAACTAAAGTTTCCAGTATAGTAGGCTATATCACTTCACCTGCAATGTTAAAAATTAGAAGTCATCTACCTTTAATCATCAGTCATGGGGAAGATTTTCAACGGTCTATTATGTTCAAATCCATGTTTTACCTGCCACTCTTTTGAACCCTTTTCTTGTGAGATTTTGGTGTCTTTTGCTTAAAACAGCTGTAAAGGTATGTCTGCAAAATAATTGATAAGGCTTTTGTTTCCATCAGCCCATCGCCCAGGTCATCAGTCTTGCTTCAGCCCAGAGTTGGCAAAATGTTAGTAACTATCATTTTGAAGCACTAATGTGTACCAAGCACTATAAAGATACATAGATATAGTTATATATGTATATACAGATGCACGTATGTTTATGTATATATATGTATATTCCTGTCAATGACATTGAGAGTTTTATGGTATTAGCCTTGTTTTCCAGGCATGTAAATAATTTCCTTGAGGGTATAAACAAAGATGCGAACCCCAATTTGTAATCCACTTCCAAAATTCATGTGGTTTTCATTAGGTTACCCTGTCTAACAAAGCTATGACTCAGGAAACTCAAACAGGGGCTCTGTAACAATCTAGAGGGGCGGGATGGGGAGGGAGAAGTCAGGGAGGTTCAAGAGGGAGGGGACATATGTGTACCTATTCATGTTGATACTTGGCAGAATAAAACAAAATTCTGTAAAGCAAATGTCCTTCAATTAAAAGGAAAAAAAGAATAAGGAAAAGTGAAACATTGAGAATAAAGAAAATATCTTTGTTCGTCATTTTTCAAGTGAAATGATGTCATCTTGTGGATTTACTTTGGATATTTTTTAGAAGATTTTACAAACAATGTGTACTTTGTAGTCAGTAAAGACAGATGATGTCATTGCAACGGAGGTTACCTGTGAAAATGCTGGTGATTGCAAATGCAGTGAAGCTGTGCATAACTTGAAATTTACCTATGAGAAGATCGATTGTCGGCTCCCAGTTTCATCCACCCATTTTAGTAGAGGTGGGCAAGCATTCTTGTTTTCTGTTGCAGGTAATGCAATTGGACTTATGGGGGGCTAGGTAAAGGTGTCGGGAGAAGTAGAAGGCCACATTTCCGTATGTGTTAGCCCTGGAGAATGCTGAAAGCAGACACTGTTTCTGGAATATCAGAGTTAGGAAGAAGGGTCTTTTGTTCCTAGTATGGTTGACCTTTGAACAACGGAGGAGTTGTGGACATGAACCCTCCAAGCCGTTTAAAGTTCAAGTGTAATTTGTAATTGGCCCTCCATATCCTCATTCCTCTGTATCTATAGCTTCTCTGTATTTGGGGTTCCATATCTGCAGATTCAGTCAACTGCAGATCATGTAGTGAAGTACTGTAGTATTTACTACTGGAAAAAAAAACCCCTATGTAAGTGGACCTGTGCAGTTCAAACTGCGTTGTTCAAGGATCAACAGTGTTCTCTCAGCCCGAGATATTAAATCAATAAAATAAGCTCCAAATGAGGAAGAGATTGCTGAAATCATTTTCCTCTCCTTATAGTCTTTTCAGCTACAGAACCTCTAAGTGAAGTGAAGTCGCTCAGTCGTGTCCGACTCTTTGTGATCCCATGGACTGTAGCCTACCAGGCTCCTCCCTCCATGGGATTCCAGGCAAGAGTACTCTACAGTTACCCCCAAATATTCTGGAGCAAACATTTCCTATCTGTTGGTGAAAAAGAGCGGTGGGGCCTGAGCGGATCTACGTCTCTGGACCTGAACTCAGCTGACTAGGTGTGCAGTCTTTCCCCAGGTCATGTTACTAACAACTCAGCAGCACAACCACTGGGGTGAAACTCGTGAACCTCATTCGTTACATTTTCTTTTTGTATGTAAAAACTTCCTAAGGAAGCTGAACACTCTTACATCAACTGGTTAGGTGCAGTACTCCTCGAACCTTGCTAACATTAGGATTATTCTGGGTGGAAGGGGCTTTAAAAATCTTGGTACCCAGATCACGTCTCAAATGGATTATATTAGAATCTTTGGGGGGAAAACCCCAATATCTTTATTTTTTTGAACTCCTTCTGAGCTAATTCCAATGAGCAGCCAAATTTGGTAACTACTGTTTTCTTTCTTTCTTTTTTTAAATTTTATCGCAGTACAGTTGATTTCCTGTGTTTCAGGTACGTAGCAAAGTGATTCAGTTATTCGTGTATTCATTCTTTTTCTGATTATTTTCTCATACAGGTTATCACAGAATATCGAGTAGAGTTCCCTGTGCTATACTTGTTGGTTATCTATCTTATATACAATAGTGTGTGTACGTTAATACAAGCTCCTGATTTAATCTCCCCCTCATTTTCCCCTTTGGTAACCATAAGTATCAATGTCTATTTGTTTCTGTTTTGCAAATAAGTTCATAGGTATAGATTAGATTTTACATGTGAGTGATATTACATCATATTTGCCTTTCTCTGACTTACTTTGCTTAGTATGATAATCTCAAGGTCCATGCATGTTGGTGCAAATAACATTATTTCATTCTTTTATGGCTGGGTAATATTCCATTGTATATATATACCACATCTTCTTTATCCATTCCTTTGTCAGAGGACATTTAGGTTGCTTCTGTGTCCTGACTATTGTAAATAATGCTGCAGTAAATATTGGGGTGTGTTGTATCATCTCAAATTATGATTTTCTCCAGGTATATGCCCAGAAGTGGGATTTCTAGATCATACGATAGTTCAATTTTTAGTTTTTCAAGGAACCTCTGTACCATTCTCTGTAGTGATTGTACCAATTTAGATTCTCACCAGTAGTATAGGAGGGTTCCCGTTTCTTCATACCCTCTCCAGGTTTTATTGTTTGTAGACTTTTTGATCATGGCCATTCTGACCGGTGTGAGGTGATACTTTATTGTAGTTTTGATTTGCATTTCTCTGATAATAAGTGATGTTGAGCTTTTTTTTTACATGTTTTTTGGCCATCTGTATGTCTTCTTTGGAGAAAAGTCTATTTAGATCTTCTGCATATTTTATGATTTGGTTGTTTCTTTTGTTTTTATTAGTGCATAGAGCTGAATGAGCTGCTTATATATTTTGGAAATTAACCTCTTGTCGGCTGCTTCATTTGCAAACCACTGCCTTCATTGAATAGGCTAGTCAGCACAGGGACTTGTTCTGGGAGAAAACTGGAGCCAAGCTATGAGCTTGAGAACCACGCAGATATATGGCATCATTCAGCCATCTTGAAAATACATTACGTGGTTACCGTTAGGGATAAACTGCAGAGAATTCACACAGAAGTACTAAAATCCTGTGGCAGTCTGAATAAAACTAATGGCATGCAAGTTCTATTCAGTACAAGTACAACTGTTACACAGAAAATTCTCTTGATGTGATAGCAGCTTCCAGAACACTTTTAGTAAAGCGATCTTGGAGGCTATAGAACAGACAGGCTCATAGTCAAAATTAATATTCTCCAATCCCACAGATAGCGAATTAGTTTTAAAATCATAGCAAGAAAGAGAGGAATAAGAGAAAGTCAGGTAGAATGTAAGCAGATAGAAGGACCATTCTCCCTGAATCCTAGATTCCAGATTAGCAACATTTAGGAGTCCTCTCTCCTCTTCTGTCTTTCTCTCTCTCCTCTTTAGCCTATGTCCGTATCTCTTTCTGACTCTTCACCTTCCCCATTGCCAGTATAGTTTGGAAGACTAGAGTTGATGTTGAGCTGATGGGGACAACAGGAAATGTGTGCTGTACTTGAAAGAAGCAGGCAAGATGTGTCTGGCCACAGAAGAGTTCACAGGTGAACACACTGAACAGGTGTGGGTTTTATCCGCTTCTCTTGAGCAGAAAATGTGTGGGGCCAGAAGAGGACTATTATGTATGCTACGAATAGGCAGCCAATTTAGGGGGACCATAACTGAGCTGAGAGAATCATGTCTTATGACTTAGTCCCTCTGTTCTGCCTATCTAGAAAAAAACGTTCTTATCATGTTTGCCATTTCTTCTGCTATTAACACATCTGAGAAGTCACTCTCCTGCTTTCAGTCTCTAACATCTCTTTTGATTTCTGCCTGTGTGTCACAAGCTGCTTGCTTATTCATACTCATACTTAACACATCCTTTGGGATTTGTCTCTCTCTGCTAAGCTGCTAACTTTCTCACTATTGGTGCTTAACATTCTTAGGAGTTTCATCATTCCTGTTTATTTTTCTTTTATAAGGAATTGAATAGTCTCAATAAAGCAAGCACAACATTCCAGGGGCTTCCTCCACACATTTGACGGACAGGACTTTATTATCAAAGTGAAAGAGACCTCTGTCACTTTCATAGCTCAATTTGGATAACTTTCTGCATTCTTCAGTTGAAATGTAATGGCTGTGTGCAACCCTTGTTAAGGACAGTCTGTGTTCAAAAGGAAAACGCTGTGGGCAAATCAGAGAAATTCAAAGTGAAGAAAGGTGACAAGCTAAACTTTAAAACGTGAAAAAATACATCTCAAAAATGGATTGGCCCATTGTGAGTAAGATATCTGGCTAAGCACAGATCCAAAACATAATGATTTTTTCAAAGACTGGCAGACATAATTGAAGGATGATTGTCCATGCAGGAACTGTGTTCACTAGTCCATTAAATTGCACACTGAGGTAGCACTTGTGTTATCAGAAATAGTGTGTCTTACTAATAATTAAGATTAGTACAAATATAAGCACAAAGAAGCTTGACACATAATCTGTATGCATGTACATATAAAATATACCTATTCACATACACTGAAATAGACAAAATTATCTTGATATTATGAGAAGTAATTCCGTAACATCTGTACCAGCCAGGGCACCAACAAGAAATAGATGTTACACACACGTAAGGGTAGTTGGAGAAAGTTTATTAAGGATGTATTTGCGAAGCTTCATGATGGGATGTAGGAAGAACACAGGAATGAGTGCAGTGCACCCTACTAGTGACCGCAGAGCCATTACCGTCTCCAGGCCTGAATAGGCTTCCCAGATGGTGCAATGGTAAAGATTCCACCTGCCATTTCAGGAGAAACAAGAGACACAGTTTCAGTTCCTGGGTCTGGAAGATCCCCCTGGAGTACAAATTGGCAACCCTTTCCAGTATTCTTGCCTGGAAAATTCCATGGACAGAGGAGCCTGGTGGGCTACAGTCCACGGGGTCACAAAGAGTTGGGCACAGCTGAGCACAGCACACACACAGTAGTGGAGGAGGATTTGGAAGCTAGAAAGAGACCGTCTTGACGAAAGGACGTGAGAGGAGCTGTCACCTTTGCTTGAAAGACACATTCAGACCAAAGTTATAAGACAGAAAGGGATCCAGATAAGTGCTGAGCTTCATTTACTCCAATCTCTGAAACCTGCGCAAGGAGTCACTTTGGTCAAACCCAACTAGGAGCCGGAAGCAAGGAAGCCTATTGTTGCCATTCTCATAGATTAGCTTTCTAGAGAAGAGAGCAGACTTTAAAAGGATGGAGTGGACCTAGACGAGCAAGTGGAAGTTATCTGGCCCAGCACCCGATCAGATGTGTAATTATAAGATGATTTATTCAATGGACTCCTTTTTTAATGGGTAAAGAAATTTGGAATACAGAATGAACCTTAATTTTCCATAGCAAGTACTCTGTTCCAAATAAATGCAGTAAATGCTTGGGACATAAAGATGAATAAGGCAGAGTCCACTTAAGGAGCTCACAGTCCACAGAGGAGGTTGCATGTATATAAACAGATAAAACAAGTGGTATTAAGTACTTAAAGTGGTATCTGAAGCCCTATTAATAACAGTATGCTCAAGGGGGAAATGTTGTAGGCAAATCAAAGGAAATAGAAATTATATATTAAAAAGTAAAAACTGCTATAATAAATATGGCACAAAGTGCCAACCTGCAGGATATGAAAGCATCCAGTTTCGTATTTTACAAAGAATTACATGCATGTAAGTGTATATATGACCCCATGGACTGTAGACTGCCAGGCTACTCTGTCTATGGAATTCTTCAGGTGAGGATACTGGAGTAGGTAGCCATTCCTTTCTCCAGGAGATCTTCCCAGTCCAGGAACTGAACCTGTGTGTCCCACATTACAGTCAGGTTCTTTACCATCTGAGCCACGGAAGACATATATAACATACATACACACACACACACACACACACACACACATACACGCACAGACATATATATATATATATATATGTAAAATTTTTATCCTTTCTATTAAACATCTTCACAGAAAAGATAATATTTTAAAAATGACTATAGGTTATAAAACTATATTTTATATGTTTGTTAGTAGCCTAATGATGTAGTTTCATTCTGAAATAGGTGCTTCAGAAGCTTGTTCTTTGGCCTGTCAACTGTGAACATGAAAGCAGTAATTTACCTCCATTGACCTAGCACTTAATTGTCATAAGGATATTTTATTTAGCCCTTCTCACCTCAGGATGGAACCAGAAAGATGAGTGTTTCAACCATGAAGTTTTAGCTTGAAATTCTGTTTCTAGCCATGGCTAAATAAAAGCTGAACAAATGATTATTTCATCTCCAAAGTGATGTAAATTCTAGGAGATCTTTACTAAGGAAAATTAGCTCCAAAATATGTCATGAATGATAAATAATGATATTGTTAAGTTGGTTTTGTGATTACAACTCCAGCAAACTGCAAACATATGACAAGTAGCCTTTTCTGAATGCAAACATTTTGTGATAAAATTCTCCCCACTACCTCTCACTGTAAACCAAGCTATTAAAATATTTCAAAAATATAATTTACCTTTTGAAGTTTCTTCACTAGTCTTCAACACATGTATAGTCATTTCAAATGATAATTTTAAAATCCCGCATGCAAATCAACTTCTCTCTGTGGTTGGACTTTTAAAGTGTAGCCTGAAGAAATTGGACTGATGAACACCCACTGGTAAATGATTTACCTTAAAGATGTGTTATTTATAAATAAACAACCCTGTACCTCCTGTGAAAGCCTTGAAGCTATTAGAAAAATAGCAATGCACATAATCCTGCCTCAATTTTTGCCTTTCCTGATTTTCTTGTAATAACTTTATTGAGATGCATAAAGTGCATTCACCTGGTATGAGTCTTCCATTTAAATGCATTTAAAGTACATTATGCAATGGTGTTTGATATATTGATACAGTTGAACAATTATTAACACAATCAATTACACTGTTTTTTCAAACTTTAGCAAATACTTTTAGAGCCAGGACCAGGTGTGCCTACCATTGTTCTAGGTGCAGTGTAGGGTGGGCAGTCAGCAGGGTGACATATTCATTTCTGGCTCATATGGAATGTGTATTCTTGTGTAAGAAGACATACAGTAAACTCAGAAGCAAGTACATGTGTAATACATCTTTTTAGCTTTCACTTTTAATTGAAGGATAATTATTTTACAATATTGTGATGGCTTCTGCTATACATCAATATGAATCAGCCACAGGTGTACATATGTCCCCTTCCTCTTGGAATTCCCTCCCGCCTCCCACTCCATCCCACCCCTCTAGGTTGTCACAGAGCTCCTGCTTTGGGTTCCCTGCCTCATACAGCAAGTTCACACTGGCTATCTATTTTACATATGGTAATGTATATGGTTCACTACTACACCTTATGTGATAAATTCTAGGAAGAAAAGCAAAACAGGGGCAAGAACTTAGGAGGTAGGTGCTCAGGAAGGAGGGTGTCTGTGAAAAATGGAGGTGATTGAATTGAAGGAATGGATCATGGAACAATTGGGAAGAGAACCTTTAAGACAGAAAATGGGCCAATGCACACCTCTGGTGTGGATGTTTGAGAAAGAGAAAGAAGGCCATATTGCTCAAACAGACCAATGAGACACAAATGATTTGGATGAGATGGGGTCAGAGGCTGGAGGGTACACACCCTTGTAGGCCTTGGTAAATTCTTATTCTGAGTGAGATGGAGGCCAATGAAAGGCTTTGAGCAGAGGACTGGAGGGCCCTGACTTAGATTTTTAAGGGATCACTGTGGCTACTCTGAGAGCACAGACCAAGCTTTTAGGTCAAAGGAGGAAGGAAGGAGTGAGCTGGGAGGCTGGGGCAGTGGTCCAGGCATGAGACAATGGCTTAGACTTACAGTGTTGGCCTTCTCTATTTTAACATGGATTCATTAGCACATCAGTTGAGTATTTAAGATCCTCAATCCCTGGATCCAATGATACTGGTATCTTCACATTTGTAAAATTTAATACAAACTGCATTTACATTCAGAAACTAAATCCGTTTTATCCACCTGATTTTAAAATAAGAATGTCTTAAATACACATTATTCTCATCCTTAGTTTTTCTCACATCCCTTGCAAGTGACATCTTCTTTTTGCTCCTCTCCTGTCCCATCTTAGATATTTGCCTCCTAAAAATCCCTTGGGGGCACTTACCCACTAGAAAAGTACAAGGTTCTTTCTCTGCAAAGAAGATCTTATCTGTCAACACAAATATTTTCCATTCTTTCTTAATGGTTTATAAATATATTTCACTCACTCTTGAGAAATATTAGTGCTTATTTCACTGCCTCATGGAGGTACGAACGATCAGATACTAAGATATATGGAGAACTGTACCAAAACTCTCACTCTTGGTTTTTCTCATATACAGACAGAATACAGATTTTAAGTTTATATATTTTTGAAATATATATTTTATCATAAGATTATAAGTTTGTATATTTTTCCATTATTTAGATCTAAGCATAACAGCATTGACTAAATTAACTTTGCCTTTATTTATTCATTCAACCAATGTATTGATATTCTGTGTCATTTGCTGCTCTTCGTGGTGGGGGACAAAGTGAAACATGCTTGTCTTTGAGGAGTCCACAATCTAGATGAAAAGACATGCAAGCATAAAATTATGTAAAAGAGAGGAGAATGAGTTCCATCCATGTGATGATGTCAGAGATAGAAAAGAGGATCCCTGTGTTGCAAGAGACACCATGTATATAGCATACAATGTCCACGTGTGTCCTGTGAGCAGTGCAGTGTTTTGAGCCTGTGCAAATATGGTTTCTCTGAGCCTTGGCAAAAGTGGTTTCTACGGCAATGCTAAACAGATTTCAAGGTCTGTGAAGACCTACTCCAATCCTGTACCCCGTGAGGATGCTGTGAGAAGTTTCTGAGGACTGCCTTTGCTGTAGGGACCAGGGAGGGGCAGTAAGCAGGACAAGTAGCTTCCCATGTATGTCATGAAGTCAGTAGGGTTGGAGGAACTGCAGGGAGAGGTCTGAAGAAAATCTAAAATCAAGAGCTAATTCTTATAGATAGATGAGGGTGAAGGCTATCATGCAGAAGGCACATCATGTGCAAATGTCCAAAGAAATAAAAGACTATGCAGTATTCTTAGCATAGCAAGTAACCCCAGCATGAACAGAGAGCTGAGCCTATGAGAGGAGTATGAAAAATCAGTTCAGAACAGCCGACTGCGGATAGATAGTGAAAAGGTTTAGACCTAGGACGTGCAGGTGGATTTTTAGCCTGGTGTTGTCATGATGAATTTTTGCGCTTGAAGCAGCCACTTTGGTGTCAGTGTACGGGCAGAATTGGAGAAATGAGCAGAGAAAGCAGAGGTGACAAAGAAGACAGAAAAATAGGTGAGTTCAGTTTTACTCAGTAAAGTTTCACATTCATGGATGGTCATATATGCCAGCACCAGGGTATATACCAGACAATCGTGAACATGACACAGACTTGCCTTAACCCCAAGAGTTCTGGGAGGAGAAAGAGACCAGGAACAATGTGACACAAGCCAAACAGGTTCCTTCTCTGTCAGCTACACAGGCAGCAGCTCCTGGGGCTTACGGGCTTCTCATTCTGTGTCTCTCTCTTTGTCTCTCTCTCTCTCTCTCACACACACACACACAGGACACAGTTATAGTCATGTTCTGTTTCCTTCTTGAGTCATTGAATCCTTCTCTAACATCTCCTGATTTACCTGAGAATTGGAAAATGTGAAAGGTTTGAGACTATGGCTGTTTTTTCTACTCCGAAGTAAAATACTGAATTTCATACCTTGGTTTAGAAAATAGAAGAGGACTTCCCTGCAGTCCAGCACTTCCACTGCAGGGGGCGCTGGTTCAATTCCTGATCAGAAAACTAAGATTTTTTTTTTTTTTTCCCCTCCATGCTCCATGGTACTACCAAGAAAAAAGAAAAAAAGGACTATACACTTTTTTTCTCAGTTCCCCTTCAATAACCTGAATTGTCATACCTCATATGAGACTGATACCTAAAGATAAAGTTAATAACAGTTATATTTGTATGTTTATGAAATTACAAATGGCCCTATGAGTTCACCCTATAAAACTCAGGAGGTAGAGGGAATTAAGATTCCTTTGCTTTAACATGAAGAAATGGGGATTCATGGAGTTATGTGATGTGCAAACGTTTACAAGTAAATATGTCAAAGCAGCCAGAAGCTTGAATCCGTCTCTTATGTCTCCAAGTTTGTTGAGTAAACATTGTTTGACTCTTGTTGCCAAATGCATTCCTCATAGGTCCCAGTTAGCTTTAATGATGCACTGTTACCATGAGGCTGTTTTCAACCTTGAGGAGTGCTGGAAAGTGTTCCCTCTGACATCTGTAACAAGATGTGGAAGAGGTTGAAGGGTTGTTTCTTTTCTCTGGTCCTTGCAAATAAGAGGATTTAGTTGAAATACCAAGAATCACATGTTAAGGGCAACAAGGAAGCAGCATGCATTTATATATAGGACTATAATTTTCTCCTGTCTCTTTTAATTCTGGAGGATAAAAGCAATATTCTTTTATTCACAAATACTACTTTTTAGAGTTATTCTACAAATTAAATCCCATTCCTGTCCCTTTATGCCCTGTATTTTGGATTAGATCTTGGTTCCTTTTATTTTGAAAGCATGAAAGACATTTCTCCTGTTTTGTGTGTTAGTCACTCAGTCTTGTCTGACTCTTTGTGAGCCTATGGACTGTAGCTTGCCAACCTCCTCTGTCCATGGAATTCTCCAGGCAAGAATACTGGAATGGGTTGCCATTCCCTTCTCCAGGGGATCTTCCTGATCCCAGGATTGAACACAGATCTCCTGAATTGCAGGCAGATTCTTTACCATCTGAGCCAAATTGTTAATGAGCAAAGAAACAATTTATGAAACTTAGCTCTTATGGTAAATATATTATTCTCCAATCCAAATAAGTAGTTATTTTTCTAAAAATCGCTCCTAAATCCCATGTCTGATTTCATTCTCACAACAGATAATAGTAGTACAGGGTAATTAAGACTTTGGTGACTTAAGAAAGTTTTTCCACTCATAAAATTATTTAAACCAGGGAGCAATCCACACAGTGTTAGGAATTAGTATTTTGTGTTCTAGGGGAATGTACAGTCATCATTATTCCATGCTTGTGAAGTATGTTTTGTTTTTTCTATTTAAGCAAAAAAACAAAATTACAAGCATTGGGTTTTACATGCTTTCTACAAGGACATATACATCTGAAGAACCAAATGAAATTATCTGAACAAAGCTTTCATGATGTCAC
This sequence comes from Bison bison bison, assembly GCF_000754665.1. Lineage (NCBI taxonomy): Eukaryota > Metazoa > Chordata > Mammalia > Artiodactyla > Bovidae > Bison > Bison bison. Next base: position 614,187 of record NW_011494919.1, on the reverse strand, counting down.
CAGTCACTTCCTTGGTTCCCATACATTATTAAGCTCCTGGTTATCTAATCTGCTATCAGGCAGGCTGGCATTCGACAGTTCACCCAAACATGCCTCCTGAATTCACTTCCTCTTCTCTTTCTGTTCACTTTCAGTTCTGGGAGTGTTAGAACTGAGCACTCTTCTACTGCTTCAGGATGCAGGGTCAAGGTCTCAGCCCACGTTCTTACTGCAGATTCTGTGTTCCACGCGTTGCTCTCTGAAACAGACACTAGCTATCTCTGCACCAGCTGCCCACCGTTTGTTTCTTCATTGAGCTTATTTGTTGGGAATTGTGTTTGTCAAGGCCAGTGTGTTAGATGAACCTTTTCAAACAGTTTTCCTTATTCATTTGGCCATGATCTCGTTAAGTGGTTACACTGTGTAATGTAATACGTTGTGCAATATAATGCATTTTGTTTTATCATGTTTGTCTCTTGCTAGGCTTATCCCCTTGCACTGTCCTTTCTACATGTTTGTCCTGAATTGAAGTAGTAAAGTTTATATCAAAATACAGAATTATGTAGAAGAGCCCCACAAGTCAACTCACACTACAATTTGAAAGCATGAAAAATAAATATAAGTGTTTAAAATAATTCTTCAGGGCTCTTTCATAAACCCCTACGTGGTGATTAGAGGGGAAAAAAAGTAATGTTTGGATCAATTTAACTTGGTTCAATCAGATTTTTTTTCAGCTTTATTAAGGTATAACTGAAAAGTAAAATTGTATATATTTAAAGTATACAGCAGGAAGATTTCCTATACATATGCCTGTGAAATGATTACCACAATCAAGCTGATTAACACATCCATCACTGCACGTACTTTCGGGAGTTGGTGATGGTAAGAATATCCAAGTTCTACTCTTGGAAAATTTCAAGTATAAAAGACAGTATTATTATCTATATTTATCATCTGTACATTAGATCCTCAAAATGTGTTCATCTTGTATAACTGAAAGTTTGTACCCTTGGATTAGCATCTCCCCATTTTTATGAGTTCAACTTTTTTTTTTTTAAGATTTCACATATATGACACCACATATTATTTGCCTTTCTGTGTCTGGTTTATTTCACATAGAATAATGCCCTCCAGATTCATCCACATTGCTGTGAATAATATTTAATTATTGCTAAATAATATTCATATATATATATTACAGTATCACATTTTTTAATCCATTCATCCATCAACGGGCATTTAGGTTGTTTACATATCTTGGCTACTGTGAATCATGTGGCAATAAACTAAGGAGTGCAGCTATTTCTCTGAGATATTTCTTTTCCTTAGATTATACACCCAGAATTGGATCATATGGTAGTTTTATTTTTAATTTTCTGGGGACTATCTATTTGGTTTTCTGTTACAGCTGAACCAATTTACATTTCCACCAAGAGCGTGCAAGTATTGAAAGCGTCATTCTCTCATTTGCAAAATGCTATGTCTCAGATCCCCTTCCCCTTTCAAAGCCTGTCTCCCTCTGATGACATTTGGTGTCATGATTGGGGAGTCTGATGTGCTTTCACGCTCCTGGGTGTGGGCCTCGGGCTTCTGTTGCTTCCAGCGGGTGTTATGACTGGTGTCTGATTGTCTCCTTTTCTCTCTGATGCTCTGTTCCGCTGTTGGCTGGTCTCTTCTTTGTCTTTGGCAGTACTAGAGGGTAGAACCAACCAAGTCAAACTCCAGTAAGCTCTCTTTGTCAGTAAATATGAACTTCTGCCAAGTCCTTCATCCAATTCATCAATTCCTAGCCTCAGATGAGGGTCACTTCACTCCAAAGGGACTGACACCATGTTAGGCCTGCTGATTCACCTATAGCATACCAAGGACTGGTGACTGCTTTGAGGCAAAACTTCAGCTGACCTTTCTTCTCTATGAACTTATGAAGTGTGCCCCAGGTGGGTTGTGAAGGAATAGGGAAAAATTACATATATAAAATCTTGTAATTTCCTAAATAACAAGAGCACTTGGGGCATCTTTTGTTCTTCTTAAAAAATTTTATTTCATACTGGAGTTTAGTTGATTTACAGTGTTGTATTAGCTTCAGGTACACACGGCAAAGTGATTCAGTTTTATATATATGTGTGTATATATATATGTATATACACACATTTTTCAGATTATTTTCCCATAAAAATTATTACAGAAAATTGAGTAGAGCTCCTTGTGGAGCATCTTTCATTCTGACACTTGATCTTTGATCCTGATTTCTAACACAGAGATCTAAATCCTTTGGAATATCCCAAATGATAAGAATGTCTTTTGAGGCTACTCTCACAGACTTGTAGATAGCTTCAAAATGTGGGCTGGTGACCACAAAGACCAAATTGCGATCATAAGCTGGGAACTTTCAGCCCTAACCCTTCGTTCTTTGGAGAAGACTGAGAGACTGGAAAATAAAGCTTAAAATCAATCATGTCTATGTGTGAAGCTTCTATGAAATCCTAGTAGTACAGAGTTTGAAGAGCTTCTGGGTTGGTGAACACATCTAAATTTCAGGATGTCTGTGCACTTGAACACCACGGGAACAGAACCTCACGTGCTTAAGGCCCTTCCCGGTCTCACTGTTTGTGAGACACTCTTCACCTGTCTGTTTATTCATACACTTTTTATATTTTTCATAGTAAACCATTAAATATAAGTGTTTCCTTGTGTTTCAGGGGTGAAGCTAGCAAACTGTGGGCCCCAAGGAATGGGTCATAGAAACCACAGTTTATATCTGGTCTGTTAGAAATACTGGTGACAAGCTGGCACCTGCAGTTGGCATTTGACGTGTGTTTGGTAAGCAGAGGGCAATCTTGTAGGACTGACCCCTTAATCTGTGGAATTGGATCCTATCTCTAGATGGATAATGTCAGAATTGAGTCAGTTTGTCAAATGCCCTGATATTGTCACAGAGAATCGCTTGATGTTTGGAAAACCCACACATGTGGTATCAGAAGTATTGTGTGTGAAGAGAGGTGAGTCACAAGAGGAGTGTGTTTTTTCTCCGTATGCATTGAGACCATATCCCTGAGTACTGGGGATGGAGCAGTGAACAACAGACTACTTCTCCACCTTCGTGGAGCTTATATTCCAGGAAGGAGATTTAAAAAGTAAATACATTAAATCATGTTGAGGTAAATACATTATGAAGAAAAATGAAGGGAGTAGAAAATGACTGGAAAAGAGGTAACTGATCCAGGAAGAGCTTGTTGGAGAGGCACCACCTGAGGAAAGATATTTGGAAGTCACACTGGAGTGAGCTTGGTCAAAATCTGCAGAGGGCTTTCTGGTCAGAGATGGCAGCGGTTGTGCACATCCCGAGTTTGGAATACCTGCGACGTGATGGAGGGAAAGCAGTGTGGTCATTGGGACTAAAGTGGAGTGGGTGATGGGGAAAAGGGTAGAGGCCAGGGAAGACCAGCTCAAGGAGATTCAGCACTCCTGGACTTTAGCATGGGTGACAGGACTGGTTGAAGTTTCAAACCATCTCTGTGTAGAACTGACTACAGCCAAAAAAAAAAAAAAAAGAAACAATAAAAGATGGACACATTTGTGGGCGTGCATGACAGTGACTGACTGCATGGTGGAAAAGTGATTGCAGCTTGATATACATTGAAGGGAGAAATGGAGGTGCCTGCTGATGGGATTGAATGTGTAAATGTTGAGTGAATATTGAGGCCATGCACTGAGCTATGGGAGACTGGAGGTTGAGGTACTGAAGGGAGAAAATCAAGTGTCCATTTTGGGGAAAAAATCATTTAAATGACCATTAGGCATCCAGGTGACTGTGCGGATGCACAATTATATCAACAGTCAGGAGCCCAGGAGAGAGGATGGGCAGGAAGAATAAAGGTGGGACTCACTAGCAGAGACATGATATTGAGCCTTAGAGGACTGGATGAGATCAACCACAGAATAAGTTTATAATGAGGAGAGAAGAGGGTCTGAGTACCTTGAACATCTTTAGAAGAAGGATATAGTGAAGGAGACTAAAAGAAACAACCAATCACATGAGGAACACCTGCAGAGTATGTCTAAGAAGTTAATAATATTAAGAAGGAGGTAATCAACTACATCACATGCCCTGAAAGGGCAAATAAGACATAACCTTAAAAAGTCATTTCAGTGGATTTGTGAAGATAAAACTCTGATTGGAGGGGAGGAAAGAGAGAGTAGGGAGAACTTATAGTTAAATACATTCATCCCCATGTCTCCCAAAACACTACTAAAATGTATGTAATAGAATTTTTTAAACGGGCATAAACTCCAAGGACAAAGAGTATAGAAAGGAGACGATGAGCAGAACATTGATGTCAACAAAATTTTATCATCTGGGGACACATGAAGTAGTTAACGGATTCAGTAGACCACAGGAGCTGAAATGTAACCCCACATTCAGAATGTCAGCAAGATCAAGTCTACACACTGCTAACCCCTAAGAAAACTCAGAAATTGGGACATCATTTTCCTTGGATGGCAGGAGTGTGGCTTGGGATTAAAAGCAGGAGGACTGATGGAAAGTCTTTGGAAGTAGCTCCTAGACACCAGGCTCCATTCTCCAGACTTGTGCAGATAGGAAATTATCTGTTTGAACTCAGCAGAGGCCTAGAAAATCATTCTCTGGAAAAGTCTGACAAAAGGTTTAGTCTCTGGACACGTTGTTGTTCAGTCACTAAGTCATGTCCAACTCTTTGCAACCCCATGGACTGCAGCACACCAGGCTTCCCTGTCCTTCACTATCTCTCGGGGTTTGCTTAAACTCATGTCTATTGAGTTGGTGATGCCATCCAACCATCTCATCCTTTGTCGCCCCCTTCTCCTGCCTTCTTTTACAGCATCAACCAGACTTCAGTGAGGCAGGAGTACAGTCTTACTGAAAACAGATTTTAAGTAAAGTTCTCTGAGAATGGTAACACACCCCAAATGCCAACTCCTTGACTGTTTCTCAGCTTTACCTTCACAAAGCTGGCTGCCGGGCCTACACCACTGCCCTCCTACTATGAGTCAATCTAAAAGCATTACCTTCAAAAAAATAATAAAGAATAAAAACATCACCTTCAGCTTTAAAGATGTGATGCTCTCAACAATAATCCATTTCCTCCTCTTATCTAGGCTTACCTTTATCTTCATTGACACCATCCAATTTTTCTGCTACTAGTTATGAAACTTCTCTCAAGAGGCTTCCTATATCAGGAAAAGCCAAATTCAATCTAAAGGACAATATCTCCTTTACAAAAAATGAAAGGAAAAAAAAAATCAATGTCCCCATTCTCATCATCTTCTAACCTTAGAGTGTTCTACTGAACCTAAGAGGCCATTAATAGTAAAATACATATAACTAGTCATTGCTGGTTTTTTTTTTTAATCCAGTTCATTGTACTGTGTGTTTTTGTAAGTTGAATGTGACTAAAATGTGTGCAGACATTATTATAATTTCTGGTGTGAAAACATATGGCTCATTGTGATAGATAGAAGATCGAGCACAGCAACACATGCATCTAGGTGTTTAATGATATTTGATGACATAAATGAAAAAAAAAAAAAAATCTCAGTTTTCCAAATCATTACTTAGATGCAAAGAGGCAGAGATCCAGCTGCCTTACCACACTTTCTGCAGATCATTATTAAATTCACATACTAGCTGTTCTTTTTTCAATAAATTATCATAGAAGACCTTCAGAATCAAGCACACAATGCTGTTATAACTCTTATGTCCCCGTTTCCAAAGTTTTAAATGGAGACCTGAAAATAAACCAAACACCTAGACCCTTCAGGCCAGTGCATCCATCAATACAGTCATACAGTGCTCATCCAAATCTCTCTGCCTAGAGCTTGTGCACAATTATATTAGATTGTGATTCATGTCCTACGTGGTCACGAACGATGGTCTCAGTAAGAGTTTCCCACTGTATATATATATTCACGGTTATGAATTGTGCTTAGACCTTATCTGGAAGCTAGAAGACAGCATTCATTTTACTTTATAGAGGAATCTTTTTGGTAATTTTGAAAAAGTCACACAGCCTTAGTGAGCTTCATTCTCTCTCACTCTGAAATGGAATCCTGGCCCTGGAATCTCTCAAAATAGTCATAACATCAGAGATGACAAGGTCGGTCAAAAAAGAATAGTTTTATCTTTCTTTTTTCAGGATTTATCACTGCTTTTCTTCTGTTCTTACATAAAAATTCCCTACTTGTTTCATAATATGCATATTATTCATTCATTCATTCAAAGAAATATGTCTTGAATACTTTGAATCACATAATCTAACCTTCTTAATTGTGCAGATGAAAAAATGTTTACCCATCAAATTTTAAAGGCAAACCAAGGCTACACCTCTTATTGGCAACAGAACCCAAACTAAAACTCAGTCCTTTGGTCCTTCCAACTCTTTGGGAATTACAGCTGTTTAGTTTCTAAAAAACACACACACAAATATATATATATATGTATATATATAGCAGTTAATTTTGAAAGCCCTGTAATATTGATAAGCTATAATAAATACAGTATGACATAAGAATGTGTGTGAATGTTCACGATGAATCATAATATGCCCCAATTAAATGTTAGAAAAATATAAAGAGAAGATATTCTTCTAAATGTATTTTTATTCAGAGGTTGGTAGCAACATATTTCCATGTAAATCCAGAATCATAATATTGATTGTAAAATACAGACTCCTTATTTATAAATTGTTCCTATACCTGTTTAGTGACAACATTAAAAGAAAATTTAATAATTTAAAGGATCCCCCAAAAGGCACACAGATTATAGAACTTTCGGGGCAAGAACAATGGCTCTGAGGCTCTCCAGACAAGTGCTTCACCTGTTTGTTTTTCAACACTAGTGTAAATATTTGGAGAATTCAGTACACTTTAAAAAATACATATATATGTTTAGTGAATCACTAACACTCCATAAGAATCCTGCTTACAGCGATTTAACAGGGAGTGTCAGGCCCTACTTTTTTTTTTTTTAATTCTTTCAGAAAATTAGAATCTACTTTTATTAAGTCTGAGTTGCAGACACATATCTTATCTGCCCACATTCTTCCCTCCTGGAATTCAGCATATAATGCCAGGGGGAAAACAATGCTTTCAGCATGGACGCAGAGAAAAGGAAATACCTTAGTGCACCTTTGGAGAAACAACACATTGTAACCAGGGTGCTTACTTCCCTGTTCTGAAGACATTCAGGAGCCAGACAGATATTTTATCTACATGATATTTGACTAAGTGCATCCTCAGAAGAGGCTATAAAACTGCATTTAAGTCTGACATCCTCCCAGCTAAAGTGTTGAGTTTATCAAATAAACAAAAAGAAATCAATTATGTTTCCACAGAGATCATGGAGTGTGTCTGGGTGGTAGGCTGAGGAATCAGCATCAGGCTTTTTACTTCAAGGAAATCTAAGACGGTGTCAAAGAGAAGCAAAGGGCTGCAATTTTTCCAAATAATGCTGAGGAAACAAACCAGATTCCATATTCATTTTAGGGTTCCATACACTGGCATTTTCACATGTAGGTTTAATTTTGAGTCAAAAGAAAAGGAAAAAGAACACAGACAGAATAGTCTAATGGATGGATCATTATGTTAGACCCTGCACTGCAGTAACTGGCCTTTTTGGGGTTTTTTGTTTTTGTTCACCCAGTGTTTTCTTGCAGAAGTATATTCTAGCGATACTAAAGTGAAAGTGAAGTCGCTCAGTCGTGTCCGACTCTTTTTGACCCCATGGACTGTGGCCTACCAAGTTCCTCCATCCGTTGGATTCTCCAGGCAAGAGTACTGGAGTGGGTTGCCATTTCCTTCTCCAGGAGATCTTCCCAACCCAGGGATCGAACCCCGGTCTCCTGTACTGCAGACAGACGCTTTACCATCTGAGCCACCAGGGAAGCTCCCAGTGGTACTAAAGAGGGGTCTATTGTTGTATTCTCTTTGGAGTTTCATTTGAAAAGAAAGATCAAGGCCAAATTTGAAACCACAGAAGCTATTTTCAGTTTATTCACTTGGTGTATTGACTCAGTTCTAGGTCAAGGTGCCTAGGTCATTTCATTTAAATTTTGCTTATCTAAGTATATTTAAATGAGACAAGAAGTCAATGCTTCTCAAACTGAACTTTGAAGACACAACCACTAGTGAAACATGCTTTTTCAAGTTTCCGATGCTTCAGAAAAAAAATTCCAACTGTGAAATCCTCAGTAGCTTCAAGGAGCTATGTTTATAATTGGTTTTAATTAAATTTCACAGTCAAGCTATAGAATATAAAATGCATATGGATGCAGTATTTGCTGGAGAGGTTAGACCATAGCAAAATGTGCTTTGTTGTTTTAATTTCCTCTCACCAATCTCTCATGTGTTTGGAATCCCAGATTTTTTTTTTTAGCTTATCATCTCTAACTTGGATATTTTTGTTTGTTTCATTAAAAGCTTTCTAACTAGTTTTTCATGGGGATTTTAGCTGTTAGATGATGAAGTTTTTTATAGTTCTTATCCCCCTTTACTTGACTCTTTTATCTATGTTAGATAATTATGAAATTATAAAAAGTGCAATTTTAATGTAAATTTAGTGTTTGGCTCATGTAGAAGGTATATAAAGACATGCTTTTGATACTATCTCAAACTCACAAGGAAACATTTTATGTCTTATTCCTTTTCTGCATTTTGATTGATAACAGGAAAAATTTTTCAGCCAAATTTTAACCACAAATGTAGACTAATCCAAAGTTGTGACACTGTAGCTATTTAGTTCTATTTGGTAATAAGCATAATTATTATCATCACTCTAGAGATTTTCTTGAATAGGTCTTTGTAAAATAATAAAGGCCATTTTCACTGTAAGTGGCTTAATAAATAGTTATTTAGCAAAGGATTAGATCCAGAGGTTAAATGCTCATCATGACAGGCACATCTCTTAACCTTATTGCTTAAAATATAAAGGAAAATACAGGCTATTAGGCAAGTGATTATAATATTATGTAACTGTAATATGTAAGTATAATATGTAAGTGTAACTAACATAATTGTGAACCTAATCTGTATGTAGGGCATCAGAAAAGCTGCTGGAGAAGATGCCTATACATTAGCTAGGGTTGGTGGGCTTCCCTGGTGGCTCAGTCGGGTAAAGAGACTGCTTGCAGTGCAGGAGACCAGGGTTCAGTCCCTGGGTTGGGAAGATCCCCTGGAGAAGGAAATGGCAACCCAGTCTCATGGAAAGAGGAACCTGGTGGGCTACAGTCCATAGTGTCACACAGAGTCAGACACAACTGAAGTGACTTAGCCAGCCCCAGAGGGGTTAACCAGGATGGTAGTGAGACGGGAAAAGAGAGGTTGAGGATGGGAGTAGGAAAAAGGAAAAGAATTTTCTAGGTAGAAGAAAAAGCCTTACAAGGCTTTTATTTGAAAGACAGCATGATATGTTTGAGGAGTTCAACATAGTTCAATGCAAAGATGTGGAGGAGGATTTATCAAGAGATGAGTCTGCAAAGATTAGTTGGGTGTAGAAAATGAAACAGCTGGTAAGACATGTTAATGAGTTTGGAATTTAACTTACTGGCAAAATGGAACCTTTGGTAGGGGGAGTGGTAGGGGGCTGGGAGTGGGTGTTAAGCAGGGTTGTGACGAAAGGTTTACCCTGGTTTTATTGTAAATAACAGATTGAAGAACATAATAGGAAAGCCAGGAAACCAGTTAGGAAGTAATTGCAGTTATCTCTATAAGGAGTCTTTAGTAATGAAGAAGTTTTATGGATTAAGAGAAGGGTTGCATTGTAAAATATTTAAGATATTTAACATCAGGATTTGGTGATTTATATAATGTACAGTGGAGGATATAATAATGATGTCCAGCGTTCTGGCTTACAGAATTGGAACATGATATTCAGTTCTCTAAGAGGACTGGATGTTCCCTGTTATTACTTTTGTTATCATGGCTTTTAATTTTTTACTTTAATATTTTCTTGACTTTTTATATCCATTCACTTTTACTCAAATTTACTCCAATATAAAAATAACCTTACCTTGACCCTACACTTCCCTATGAGCAACTGTCTAATTATTTTACCTCTCTAACTCCAAATTTCTTGAAATATATTGTCCTTGTCTTATCCTCCCACCCTTTCACTTCAACCTATTGCAGTATAACTTCTATCCCAAACACACTATGTAATATCTTTCTCAAACAATAGTTATAAGTCACAGACTCCATAAACTTTTTAACCTCTATCTTCATGTACACTATACATTTCAAAAACACATTTCTAATGTGCCTTGATTTTAATTTTTCTCCTTCATTTCCAGTGCTAAGCTTATTTAATTATAATACAGTTATTAGTATGTTCTAAGAGCAGACTTCTGAAAGACCAGACCAGTATATTAGTATATCTTCCACAGGCATTTCTTAGTTCTTGGAACACAGTAAGATTCCAGTGTGAGTATTTTAAACAAACATTTAAAGCTTCTACACAGTAAAATGTTTTATAAGATTATATTAATATGCTACATCTTAGTGTTGTTAGATTTTATAAATACAGAGACAAAAGAGGAATTTAGCTAAATTTTAGAGGCTAAATTTATGGGAGATAAATCCAGAAATCTGTGGATCACGGTGAAAGGAACAGACTCACTATTTCATTTTCCAAAAGCTTTCTTTATTAAAGATTTTTTTTTGCATTTTTATTGCTACTTAGACTTAGACCTGTTATAAATCAGTTTCATAAACATCTCAATTCCATTTTATGGTGGCAAAAATCATAGTATTTATATTTACATTCTCCAGAACACAATGTCTTGAAAATAATTGTTGGTTTGATTTTGTTTTATGTATTTTAATTATTTAAATTACCATTCATTAAAGGGAATATACATACACACATGAATATCTTTATAGGGACACTATGGAAGATAATTCCTGAGCCTGCTGTGGCTTTCACAAGAGTAATTCATCAACACATATTCAGTAACCTTAATATATCAATACATTTACTCTGCCTTGCTGCTCCAGCTGGTTGGGCTGTTTTTGCCTAGGGTTCTGGTGATTTGAGTAAATAGAAACCTTTCTTTTGGACTGCTTTCTCAACTAACTTTTCCAATTCTCTTGATAACTAAAGGGTTACAAAGGCAGGTTTTGTTTTTTTTTTTAATTGGAAATGTGGTCTCATCTACACTTGTAACCTCTGATTTCTAAGGACTCTAAAGCACTAGCTTCTTTATACCCCAGCTCTCTAACACTTTATGCCCCAGATGCACTCAGATTCCTTAGTGAAGAATCAGCTCCTAGTTGAAAGTGCTGTACAGCACAGGGAGTTCAGTTTGGTTCTCTGTGAAGACCTAGAGGGGTGGGATGGCAGCTGGGGAGGCAGGGAATCTCAAGAGGGTGGGGATATATGTAATATATGTAGTTGATTCACTTTATTTTACAGTGGAAAGTAACACAACATTGTAAAGCAATTATACTCCAATTAAACAATAAACAATTAATTTAAAAAGAATCAGCAAGTTTCCATGAATTATTGCCACACTTTCTAGATGAATAGAAAACCATGAATGTTGATGAGAAAAAGGAGTAACTGAATCATCTAGAAAAATCTGTACATGAAATATTGAAACATAAGTGTAATATGAAAACACATAGTGATCAATATCATCTTCCTTGTAGACACTTAATAACTAATAATACTGAGATACCGACTCCAGTATTCTGGCTTGGAGAATTCCATGGTACTGTATAATCCATGAGGTTGCAAAGAGTCGGACACGACTGAGCAACTTTCACTCTCGCTGAGATAAAATTCCCTAGAGGTACCAGACTTTTAACATATGCTGTAAATGTTCATTAAAAAATCATTTTTATGATTAAAATAAAACAGATTATTTCTACTCACTTCTTGACTCAACATGACAAAATTAGCCCCCCAAAGTGTGTGAGATTAATCTGTACAAAGCACAATTTCAGCATGCTTTGGTTCAAATCTATTCCACCAAACAGGGTTACTTTGAGGAAAATATATATATATAGTTTAGAAAGTTCTAGATTACCAAGAAAGGGAAGGTGTGAGAGTTCAACTTTTAAAAGAGAATTGACTGTGTTAGTTATTGAGGCCGCTTACAGTCTATGCCATTTATTTGTGTAGCCTTATAATGTTAACACATATACCAAATATTTAACAATATTGTGGTAAATCATTGAACACTTAAATATTTCTGAAACAATGCTAACTTTTCACATGTGGCTGCCTAAATATATTTTAGGAAATGCAGAAACACTTCTTAATTTCAATTCAAAAAAGATATTTTTGAAAAATTATGATCTTTTAGTCAACATTAAATTTCACTTCTGTAAAAAAAAATATTGTATAAAGTGGAAACTTTAGATTATCAAAAATCCATTCTCTCATCTTTTGGAGCACAGAGGTCAACTACATTTCCCAGCCCCTTCTAAAGTTAAATGTGTTCATGTGACCCTCAGTGGAGAGGTCTGGAAGTGATGCTTTTTGTTTATAAACCTGGTTCTTAAAACAGTGATATACATCCTATACTTTCTCTTTCCTCTTCCTATCTGGGAGTAATAGTAGTTGTTGTTTAGTAGCTAAGTCGTATCCCACTCTTTGGGGACCCCATGGACTGTAGCCTGTCAGACTCCTCTCTCCATGGGATTTCCCAGGCGAGAATATTGGAATGGATTGCCATTTCTTCTCCATGGGATCTTCCTGACCCAGGGATGGAACCCGCATTTCCTGCATTGGTAAGCAGATTCTTTAACACTCAGCCACCAGCAGAGTCCTTCTTGTCTGGGACCCACATTGATTTTGCTTTTTTTCTCTACAGATGATGACAGGTCCCTGAATGATGCTGTAATACAGTGGAAGGAAACTTCATTCCTAAATGGTTTCGTGTAGTAGCCTTCCACCGACCTAAATGCTCACTTCAAATCATGGGAGATATATCTTCTTCTTCAAACAAATGAATTAATAATGAGTCTCTTCATTAAACTCATCTAGCTTTATCCTAAATAATACAACCACAAAGGAGGTCCCTAAGTCCTTGATATGCTTGGAGTGTTCATAGGCAGTTTGTGTTGTGCCTCTTAGGTTTAATCTCTTAAAACATTTGCTTCTATTTTTGATACCTCAGCTTAAAAAAAAAAAAAAAAAGAAAGAAAAATCCAGATATTCTCTATAGGATTTTTCATTTCTTAATTGTATGATGTAGGTTGAGTACATTTCTTTGAAAGAAAAACAGATCAAAATCAAACCAAACCAGTCCCTTCAGAGCCTCTTCAGAATGCCCCATAATTGAGTCTTCTTCACTATCCCATCTTAGCTCAAGGCTACCTCCCCCAACACACATCTGGTGGGTCCCCAGATTGACCACAGTGGTGGCTGGACATGTGTTTATAGGGGTTACTTAGGAAAGGTTCCTGTGATGGGAGAACAGTGGCTGCCTTTGCCCGGCTGTATCTCTCCTGGAACCCAGCACAGCGTGGCCTGGAGTAGACTGAGCAGATCAGCTTTCCTCATCCACATTCGTGGTTGTCTATTCATCTAGAAAGTGTAGCAGTAAGTGCTTTCATGAAATCTTGCTGATTGTTCATTAAGGAATTTGAGAGCAGTGTGGGCATAAAATGTTCCAGTGCTTTCAGCCATCACTGACTGTTCACCAGCACCCTGGGTCCCCTTGCATTTCCCAGATGCATAGCTGAATTATTGAACACACATGAATTCTATGCAGACTTGATTAGAGAATTGTTAATCAAAACACGGTAGTATGTAGGTGAAAGGCACTTAAAATTTTGTGACTGGAATATATGATTAAGGAACAATTAATGCACAGTTTAAAAAAAATTAAGTCAAATATGCTGAATTATTTGCTCTTTTGTGCTGCTTTCTGTGGTCTGCTAGAAGTATTCTTATCATCGTTAATTCTACAGCATTACCAGATTTGTACTTTTTAGAAATGGTTTGGCTGATAAAAAGTATATTCATCTCCAAGCAAATTCTTTGCTTGTCACTATGGCTCATTTAAAATACCATTGCTCTAGCTGTGGTCCTGAATTTTATTGTTTTCTGCCCTAAAATAAATTATGTATGATATTTTAGGGAGGCTTTGAGGTTCAATCAGTTTTGGCAAAGAGTAGTATTTTGCAAATAGTTAAATTAGAATTCTGTCTGTAATTTATCCCTTTGAAGCATTTCTGCATCAGAGATATCTGAAAAATAAATGAGCAGCTGTATTCACTAGTTTTGGAAAATATACTGTTAGGATACCAAGAGGGGGAAAAAAAAGAGTTTGTCTCAATTTTTTAAAAGAACATGAAAAACTTTTAAAAATGGTATTATAATATTAGTCTTTAATCAGTAATATAAAAGAGCTAGAAAATCAGGTAATGCTCTCTGATATTAGTAGTATATATTAGAGTAAATGTAACAAATGAGAGAAAATAGATTTTGAATTCAAATATGTTGAAAATTTTTAAATTGTATTTTCTATAAAGTTACTTTAAAAAGAAATTCAGCTTTTTGGTAATTTAGTCTAATTTAGATCAAATTTGTATTGAAGCATTACTCCTTCATTTCACTTTTATAGATGTGTAGGTTGTTTATGGATTAATATTGAGTTTGGTGCTTTCTCCTGCAGATGGCTCTTCTCTACTATTTCCTTTTATCGTGTTCAGTGAGGATGAAAATTTGTATTAACTATGAGAACCTGGATATTTAACACTACTTTTGCTGTTTGTTATTTTAATAGGAAGGCAACTTCATGTTAGAGTTTCCTTATCTTGCTTTTTCCCCTTTGTTTTGAATTTTGTTTTGTTTTTGTTTTCCTCAGGAACAGAATGACTAGCATCTTAACTATGAGGAAATCTTAAGTTTAATAGTATGGCAAATGCATATTTCATTTTATAAATATTTTATCAGCTATTAACTCACACATTGGCACCGTGAAGTAATGACTTCAATTCATGTGAAACTGACTTCCTTTAGGAAAGTTGTTATCTTTGGAATTTCCATCAAATCTTAAGGAAAATTATCTTTTAAGTAATTTCAGTGGTTGATAATATCTACATTTTATATGTGAATTTAATGTTTGAAAACTTTCAAAGGTTTTAATGACTTTACCTTGTTATGTGGAAAATGTAACTGGATGTTAATAGTTTGCGTGGGACCAAAAAGAATAAAATCAGAAAAACAAAATGTAGGGATTTTTATCTTTTGAAAATGATAGCCTGTGAAAAGAAAGTTACTTTTAATGATTGTAGAGAGCAATGTAGTCAAATTCCTTATCTACAAGTGATGCCTACAGTTCTGTTCACAGTGGATTAAATTAGTAGCTCATATTAGGAAGGTAATCACTGTCATTTAAGATTCTTAAAATGCTGCCTATACTCTGATACCTCTAAGAGAATGGAAGGGGACAGAAAAGAAAATTAGGAATATCAGACATAAAAGTTAAGAGCAAACCCTTTTTATTTTTTCCCTTCCAATAGAAGACCTTGATATGAAGCAGAGGAAAATTCCTGTCTACTAGATTGAGCCGCATGTCATCCCTGCAATTGTGCACAGCAGTTTTCAAGATTGCATGTGTCTGTTTAACCTGATTTGAGAATATTTGAGGAATTTTTAGATTTGAGGAAAAAGTAATCAGATAATTTTCCTTAATAAAATCTCATTTGTGTAGTTCAAGGTGAGCTGCCTAGGGGACATGAGAGAATCAATAACTATAGTCACCTAGATTTCAACATGAATTTCCTTTCATTTATAACACTATTCATTATAAGGTGAAGTCATTAAGATTAACGGAGAAGGCGATGGCACCCCACTCCAGTACTCTTGCCTAGAAAATCCCATGGACGGAGGAGCCTCGTAGGCTGCAGTCCATGGGGTCACGAAGAGTCGGAGACGACTGAGCGACTTCACTTTCACTTTTCACTTTCATGCATTGGAGAAGGAAATGGCAACCCACTCCAGTGTTCTTGCCTGGAGAATTCCAGGGACGGGGGAGCCTGGTGGGCTGCCGTCTCTGGGGGTCGCACAGAGTCGGACACGACTGAAGCGACTTAGCAGCAGCATTAATATTATGGTGTGTGAAAGCAGACAGAACTAAATTACAGTCCAAGTTCCCTCAGGTATTAGGCCCATTTATTTTGTATGTTATTTATTCTTTGTCTTCCCCCCTTTTTCTCTTACATGGACTAGAATGTAAGTTCTTTGAGAATAAGAATAGTATCTGTTTTGGCCATTTTTGTTCCATCTTTGTCTAGAAGAGTAACTGGAACATAGTAAGTGCTCAGTAAACATGCATCAATAGTGGGATAAATGTATTGTTATTCATATTAGAATACCTAATTTACCTTTCACATATCAGGTTCCTTATCTGAGAAAGTAGAGTTAATAATAATTTCCTTATGGACTTGTGAATTTTAAAGTAGATAGTATTTCTAAAGTTCTCAGAACAGTGCATAGCTCAGAGTATCTGAGCTATAAACAAATAGGAAATAGCAAATTCAAACAGGTACATTCTCTTAGAGAATTAAATAATGAATGGTTTGTTAGAAAGTACCCCAGCATGATGTTGAAAGATGTGCTTTAATTTAGTATTTTTTGAACTATTTGTACTTTGGAATATTTTTCTTATTGTTTTTAGAAAGATCTTGTCACATTAGTGGCTGCCCAGGTGGCGCTAGCAGTAAAGAATCTGCCTCCCAATTCAGGATATGCCAGAGTTGAGGGTTCAGTCCTTGGGTCAGGAAGATGCTCTGGAGTAGGAAGTGGCAACCCACTCCATATTCTTGCCTGGAAAGTTCCTCGGACAGAGGAGCCTGATCATTCTACAGTCCATGGGATCACAAAGAGTCACATTAGTACCTCCTGCATTATAGCTTCAAACATGCTTGCAGTGTGTGTTGGAGAAGGTCCTCTGCACAAGGGGTGCCGATTGTTAGTGAATAGATTGACTGAATGTTGTTGGATCTTTTTTCTTCTTCTATCAAATTGTAGTTTTGATATAGTTATGGCCACAGAACAAAATATTCTGAAAATTGATATAGATATATATAGGTATATATGTTGAATAAAAGTGATGAGAGTGAACATTCTTAATTTTATTCCTGATCTTAGAGGGAATGCTTTCAGCTGTTTGCCACTGTGTCTGTTACCTGTGGGTTTGTCATATGGGCCTTTAGTATGTTGAAGTATATTACCTCTATGCCTACTGTCTGGAAAAAATTTTATTATGAATGTGTATTGAACCTTAGAAGTTTTTCTGCATTTAGTAAGATGATCATATATGTTTTATTCTTCAATTTGTTAATGTGGTATATCACTTTGAGTTGAAGATAAAGAAAAATTCTTGGATTAATAAGGTTTTGAATATTATCCTATGCAACAGGAAAATTTACAGTTCAACACTGTGACAGAGAGATAAACTAAACAAATAATTAAATAACTATCAATTTTACTTTTGTGTATAGGTAAATTAGTAGAACTCCTCCTATGTTTTTGAATTTTAAGGAAACCTGGATCATACCATCTTACCTCCTCATTGAACAAATTGAAAGCTTAGAACCCATACAAATTAGTTTTGTAGAAGTATTTGCCCAGCAGAGATTGGAATTCATTGCTTCTTCCATTAGCTCATTGGTTTTGCCTAGAAATTCTTAAATAAAATTTTAATTCTTAAATGATTCTGGTTTTGCCTAGAAATTCTTAAATAAAATTTTAATTCTTAAATGATTCTCTAAATGTTATAGGGATTGGGAGGAGTTGTCCAATATGAAGGGTGGATGCTCCTATTAATGACATTTGGATTCAACTTAAAGTAGAAAAACTTTCATCCAAACATGTGCATATGTATATAATGAATTTGAGCCTAGAATTTTATCATGTGACCCCATCGTGAGACATTGTTATATACAGTTGTAATCTCAACAGTCATTTGCTATACATGCTGATCGTTATCTTCATAACTTAGCTATGTTCACACTGCCTAGCTTAATTCTTTCCATTTTTTCTATACTCAAACCATACTGCATTTACATCTGTTGTTCTAGTCTTTATATATAAACTGATCTGAGGTTTCTGTGACTTTGCATCTGCAATCCCTTTGTCCTGAATTCTCCTTCCCACCTTAAAAAACTACTGCTGCATTCTTGATATGTTTAAGTGGCTTCTATAGTAAGTTTCCCCTCACTTCTCTCCCCACCAAAGTGTTAATGATATACTTCGCTTGCAGGAGATTCTGTGTATTATTCTTTGTTAATTATCTTACTGCATGCTAGTTTGTTGTTTGTATTTGAATACGGATTTCCCACTACTCTTTGAGCAACTTGAGTGCAGTAAAAAGTGCCCTATTTTCAAAACCCTTGAAATAAGTGAAAGGCTTAGCACATGGTAGTACTTAATAAATGTATCAAGAAGAGGGATTATTATAAAAGAAAAAATAGTAACTCACAGTAGAGAAATTTGGATGATACCATTTTAACCAAGTGATCAAGGTTAATAATAGGACAAGTTGACAACACGTACCTCTTGATGGGATGTGTCAAAAGAAAACACTAACATATCGACGTGTGTAGTATTCCTGCCAACAACATATAACCTGAGTCTAAGTGTGAGGAAACATTAGACAACCCCAAATTGAAGGACATGCTACAAAATAACTGGCCTGTTGTTTTTTAAAATGCAAATGTCACAAAAGACAACAAAAGTCTGAGAAACTATTCAGTAGCTATGAGACATAAAAGCTTGGAAACTGAGTACAGTGCATGACCATGGTCATTTTTTTTGTTACAGAGGATATTATTAGGATAATTGGTAAAATTTTATTGACGTGTGTAAATAGAAGTATTATAAACAATGTTAAATTTCCAGATTTTCAGGTAATCATACTATTGTTATTTAAGTGAAAGTCTTTTTTGTCCAGATGAAGACACACTTCCATATTTAATAGCAAGAGAGAAAAAAGAAGAGGGAAGAGAGGGAGGAAAGATGAAGTGGGAATGAAGGGGGTGATTAGAGGAGATTTAGATTCCGGCACTTAATACTTTGGATATATCAGTAGCTCTTTTCTTTCAGCTTTCTGAAGGGGAAAATAATAGCTATTTTACAGGTTTGTCCTAAAACTGAAAAGAAAGGTAGAAGAAAAACATGTGAAATGGCCAGATTTTTTGCTTCACTAGATAAAATTTTATCTAACTTCTATTTCCAGTGTGTAAGCAAAATCACAATGCTTAGTGATGAGACCAGTTAATGAAATGGACCTGAACAAGTCCCAATAATGAGGTTTATGCTCCCACTGTGTTGACCAGCTTTCATGCATGAAAATGCTATAAGGCACAAGCATCTAATCTTAAAATGGATTTTATTAATGCCTTTAAGTAAAGAAAACATAAGATTCACACAGTTAAAGTATATCAAGACTTGAATGGTATTAAAATTGAAGTTTTAATGTAAAAACAACCTTAACATTTCCTTGGGCAAAGTTGACTTTTCTGTTTAAAAGGGAAAAAAGGCAAGGTGTCTATTGAACTTTGAACTGAACTAGAATTGATGCCAGGTAAAATAAACACTCTCTGGTTTCATCCTTGTTAGAGATATTTGATCCTTCAAAGAACAACTACTTTGTAAAAGAACAAATAGGAGCATTTGGTGCCATCCTAGCACGGTTAATCCAGACGGCTCCTGAATTGTTTCTGAATGAACTCACAAGGCAGTGCCACCCAGTCTATAATGTAATTCACAATTTCCTCAGTGAAATCTTGATTATAGTCTATAAATGTTTTCCAATTTCAGATAGGAAGAGTATGAACAAAAAGTACCCCTTTCTTGCTTTCTTTAAAAAAATTTTTTACTTGACTATAGTTGATTTATAATTTTGTGTTAGTTTCCACTGTACAGCATAGTGAATGAGCTATACATATACATATATCCCTTCTTTTTTGGATTTCCTTCCCATTTAGGTCACCATAGAGCTTCCAGTAGAGCTCCCTGAGCTATACAGTAGATTCTCATTGAATGGGTGAAGTCACTCAGTCGTGTCCGACTCTTTGTGATCCCATGGCCACAGCCCACAGAGCTCCTCTGTCCATGAAATTTTTCAGGCAAGAACACTGGAGTGGGTTGCCGTTCCTTCTCCAAGATTCTCATTCATTAGCTAATATTTTACACTGGTATCAGTAGTGTCTGTATGTCAGTTCCAATCTCCCAATTCATCCCACCCTACCTCTTTCCCCCTTGATATTGAAATGCTTGTTCTCTATGTCTGTGTCTCTATTTTTGCTTTGTAAATAAGGTCATCTATACCAAGTATTCCAGATACCATATATATGTGTTAATTTACAATATTCGTTTTTCTCTTTCTGACTTAACTTCACTCTGTGTAACAGTCTCTGGGTCTATCCACATCTCTACAAATGACCCAATTTCATTCTTTTGTATGACTGAGTAATATTGCATTGTGTATAAGTACCATATCTTTGTCCTCTGTCCAAGGACATCTAGGTTGCTTCCATGTCCTAGCTATTGTAAATAGTGTTGCAATGAATATTGGAGTACATGTGTTTTGTTTGTTTATTTGTTTTTAATTATGGTTTTCTTGGGGTATATGCCCAGTAGTAAGATTGCTGGGTCACGTGGTAGATTTGTTTTTAGTTTAGACCTTGAATAGCAAAAGCAATCTTAAGGGAAAAAAGAAAACAGAACTGGAGGAATCATCTCTTGCTTTAAAACTATCTTGAATATAGTTCTGAGGTAATAAACAATATTTGTCTCACTAAATGAAAATGTCATTTTCACTGTGACATGCTAAAATAGCTTAGACAAGTTTTGCTATTGCAAATCTATAAACAACATTCTGACCCTCAAAAGAGGAAAAAGAGGATTTGACAACCAATGTATTTCCTTAATCTGAGTACATTTCTCAGCTCAGAGAAATCATTTGCAATGGCTTCTACAAAACAGAAGTCCCTTGGTAGTCCAAGCCTTTCTAAGAGGTATCTGCAAGTCTAAAACAATTTAATAGCCATAATAAAGTCACATTTTGCTTCTGAAGAAAGAACTAGGATAAACGGCAGACAGGATAAAATTGGAGTAAAAACAAATGCATTAAAAATGCAGTTTAAAACAATGACCACCAATAGACTGATAGTTGTAGGGGACTTGTTCCAGTAAGTAGTATGTGGAAAAGAGAAAATTTACCCTTCCTTATCCCATGGTCATATCTATGATCTCATGATTGAATCACTCATTGGAGTCAGATGTCTTCCATCTTTGTTCTCTTTTTTACTTTGTCTAGAAACAGTTTTTGAGACTGGAGTTTACAACCAGCATCTTGACAAACAACATTTCATGAAACAGATGCCCAAGGCAAAGACATTTCATACTTAAGTTGCATTAAAGTAATCCATTCCAAATATTTTCCTTTGACAAAAGTCCACCTTCCAAGTTCTACAGAATCTTAAATGTCTACAACAGGGAATTGGCCAGTAGTGTTCAAGATCTTACTCTTGTATTTACTGAACCAATGTTCTTTCTCTTTGGAAATAGCTTTTTATAAACCTGTTATTTTTAAGTAATCCTTTAAAAAAGTTTAAAAATTTTTCAGGATGTTTAAAAATTCTATTTATAGGAGTCATTCTAAAAAACTTCTCAGGAGAAATTCTAATTACTATTAAAATACTGAAGGCATTCTGTGTCCTCTCTTAAAACAATGAAATATAACTCTTTCTCTCAGGCAATGTGACTAAGCAAGTGTTTCCAGAGAGAGAACTTGTTTTTTGATGTGTTATTTTATGCCAGTATATAAAACAGGATGTTCCCAGTATTTCTAATTCTATGAGATCTTAAACTTAGAGCTTAAGTTTCACAAAAGTTTCAAAGAATCAACCATGAAAATTGCATGGTCAGCTTATTTGCATTGGGTACCAGGGAGAATAATTTTAACTCAGAAGTATTTTAAATATGACTGGGTAAAAGTGAAACTCCCTTACTACCCTAAAAGCATGCATACATTTCTACAATAAATAATGAAAAATGAAAAAGGCATGACAAATAATACTGCATTTTGAATTAGCTCTTTTCTCTAAGCTCTTTGAAGGAAGGTTAATGTGTGAAAGGGCATCCCTATTCATGGCAATCTGAATGCTGATAAATAATACATAATGCTAGCGATTATCACCTAATTTCAATATTTATTTAAAACTGCCATTTCAGAACAATCAAAGCACATCAAGAATTGTGCTATTATCTACATTTGTGTGAATTTTCCATAAATATTGAGTTTCAGTCATTATCATTAGAATAATTTATTATTAACTTCCTGGAGACTTGAATACATATGGAAAATGATACAAATCTTACATCATAAGATTTTTCTATTGTATTCTTCATAAGGTTGATACAAATAAGAGGATATGTTGTTAATGAAGGGGATAAAACATATTTGACAGAGAAGGCTGTTTCTGAGAAAAATTAGAGTTGTGTCAGCTTGTACCTGACACCATCATGTTCCCCAATACATGTACCATTATTTCATGGCAACTCTTGTATCAAAGGCATATATAGGATTATTTCCATTTTATATTTAAGGAAGCAGAGTCAGGTAACTTAAGTGACTTCCCAAGCATCACCAGGCTGAGCAGTGGTAGAGCTGCAAGGCTCAGTTTTTGCCTTCTGATT
>NW_011494919.1:583462-591415 GCF_000754665.1 Bison bison bison | reverse complement strand
TTTTAAGTTCACTGCTCACTTTCCTGCAACAGTTGCTTTATGTGGACAACAAAGGCAATTATGTTGACAATGTAGACAGTTTCATAAATGATGGGAATACTCTAAGTCAAATGGTAATAAAAAGATACTTATTGTTCAGTCCCTAAATCCTATCTCTTTGCAACCTCATGGACTGTAGCATGCCAGTCTTCACTGTCCCTCACTATCTTCCAGAGTTTACTCAAACTCAGGTCTGCTGAATTGGTGATACTATCCAACCATCTAAAATCAGATGTATTGATGACTTCAGGCACAAACAGGGAAACTTCATTTCCAGCAGTGTGTGAAGTATAGTGTAGGAAATGTGGAACCATCAGTGTGCCCACGTTTCCACAGAACAGGCAAGGTAGCAGAAGTACAGGGTTAGGAGGCAGGGAACCCACAACAGTGATCATAGGAGGAGCCTGACCTCAGGCTATTTATTTGAGTTTACAATTCAGATTGATCAAGATAGGTTTTAAAAAGCTATACACTCAACTTGAACAGGCTTTTAAAATAAATATGTCCAGCTAGCATTTTGAATGTGTGTTCTCTGTGATGCTAAAATATATTTTTAAAAAATGATTTGAGTTAAATTTCACAAGGCCAGTGGAAGAGACTTTTTAGAGTCTTGGGTATGCTAATATTCACTTAAGGTCTCTGAGAAGGTATATTGAGGGTGGGAGGGATGCAGTGTTTTCCAAACACCTTTCACCAAGGAAACCTCCCCCACCAACAGCATATACACCCAAAAAGGCCTGTAAGGCAAATGAAAAAGCTGATATAAATGAAGATTCAATTTTCCCCAGAAGAACCCAGAGGAATAATGAGATGAAATTAAATTTTCTGAAGAAAAGTATGTTGATACATCCACACTGCTTTAATGTAAAAATGAACTTGTGTGCTCTCTTCAGTAAAGACTCAACATATGAAAATAGAGAAAGTGCGTTTTCTATGTTTTTAGCCTTCTGATAATGAATTTATATCTTTAAATCAAAGATGCTTATTTAATAAGACTTTAGCATACTTGCAGCCATGAAATTAAAAGATGCTTATTCCTTGGAAGGAAAGTTATGACCAACCTAGATGCCATATTAAAAAGCAGAGATATTACTTTACCAACAAACGTCTGTCTAGTCAATGCTATGGTTTTTCCAGTGGTCATGTATGGATGTGAGAGTTGGACTGTGAAGAAAGCCGAGTGCCGAAGAATTGATACTTTTGAACTGTGGTGCTGGAGAAGACTCTTGAGAGTCCCTTGGACTGCAACAAGATCCAACCAGTCCGTTCTAAAGGAGACCAGTCCTGGGTGTTCATTGGAAGGACTGATGCTGAGGCTGAAACTCCAATACTTTGGCCACCTCATGCGAAGAGTTGACTCATTGGAAAAGACTCTGATGCTGGGAGGGATTGAGGGCAGGAGGAGAAGGGGACGACAGAGGATGAGATGGCTGGATGGCATCACCGACTCGATGCACATGAGTTTCGGTGAACTCTGGGAGTTGGTGATGGACAGGGAGGCCTGGCGTGCTGCGATTCATGGGGTTGCAGAGTCAGACACGACTGAGCAACTGAACTGAACTGAACTAGCATACTCTGAATGCATGAAGTGATACAAGGAAAGTCCACATCTACTCTGTGGGATATCAAATATAAACATAACCTAGACTGTGTGCAGTGATTTATGAACATTTTATACTTTCTCTATTTAAATTTTGAGTAAAGTTATCAAGGAATATACTATATAAATTTGACTATTATATATTTAGTAAGTGTATTTTTAATCTACCATCTCTAGATCTGTTATACTGTTAATAATCTTGAATATGTTTATGTAAAAAATTATACTATTTTATTACTCAAATTTTCAGCTATAGAGATAGGCATTGTAACAAGAACATGACATAAAATTATTTTATAAGACTATCTGTAATGAATTCTTATGTACCAAATAGCATAGCTTCAAAATACTTAAAACATTAACTGGATTAACTGTAAGAATTAAAGAGAGAAAAAGACAGGAAACTATGTTAAGATACTTTAATTTCCCTCTCTAAGACCATGAAAGATAACATAGGCCAAATATTAATAAAGATCAGGAAAATATAAATAAAATAATAGCATATATAAACGTGGTTATATATTATATAAAAAGCAGAATACCCTATTTCAAGTATTATGTAGCATTTTAATAAATCAGACAATAAACTAAAAAATGGAAAAAGAATACACGTTACTGTAAGACTTGAATCATGAACGCTTAAAGCACTGATAAATATCTTGTAATTGTTTAATTTTAAAATCCTCCATTAAACACATCTTAGCCAAGTAAAAAAATTAAAACTGAATTTGCAGAGTATTCTTAAAATTATGGGAGTGAAAATATTTCATATTAAAATTTATGAATTTCAGAGAAACTGCTCTGAAGACAAATACAAAACAACTTTAAATGTTCCTGTTGCTGAACAAGTACAATAAAAATGAATTAAGCATTTAATTTAAAAAGCATTGGAAAGCAAAATCAACTAGAGGGAAGATACAGATGAGCAAATTAGAAAAAGAAAAAAAATGCCAATGAAAAAATCCAGGAGCTGATTTTTAAATTGAACACTAAATTTATAATAGTTAAGCTACACAAACCTAAGAGTGGGGAAGGGAGGTAGGGGAGCAGAAAAGGCATATATGTAATCACAAGAATAAAATACAAAGAAATTAGAAAATGAATTGAAATAAAGACCTGACCTTTCCCCTATCCAATTTAAGATAATCGCACCATAACTATTGATCCCACGTCCACCAAAATGCGATTTAGTCTCAGGCTTTCCCATCTAATGTTAACCCGCTCTGGCACCATTATTTTTCTGGTTGTTCAACCCAGTAACAAGAGTAATCATTGATTCCACTTTTCCGTCTATATCCCATCCCTGAGTACATTGAATTAAATTGACTTTACCTCCAAGGCACATCACAAACACATTTACTTCTCCTTATTGCCCCTCTTATCTCTCTCCTCAAGGACTATCATCTCACAGCTGGTCAGCTGCAATTTCTTCCACTTTATCTCCCCACCTCAAGTATTGCCTCCTAGACTTTACTCTCCACGGAAGCCAGTGGTGTCATTCTAAGCTCCAACTGACAATCCAACTTTCAATTCCTTTAGCTCTCCTTTCCATTTGAAATCTATTGTTCATCATAACTCAAGCCTTACCTTAGATTTCTGGTCTACCAGGCTTCAGTTTAATCTTTTTCTACTTGCCATTTTCCAGGGGCTTTATTTCTCATACTCTTCCCGCCCCCCCACCCCACCACTGAAAAGCTCCTAGTTGGATTTCTTATTAAATATCCCACTCAAGTCTCTTACCTTTTGTCCCTACATCCCACCATGTGAGATTCTCACAAAAGATTCATATGATAAATGTTTCTGATATTTTTCTACCTTTCCAGGCATTAGCCATACGTTTTCATTACTGAACCAAAACTGTGATGATCCTAAAATTATACTATATTTTCTTTCAGGAAACTTACATGAGTTGCAATGACTAGCAATAACATAACAAGGATTATAATTATTACCCAGAGTCGGACACGACTGAGCGACTTCACTTTCACTTTCATGCATTGGAGAAGGAAATGACAACCCACTCCAGTGTTCTTGCCTGGAGAATCCCAGGGACGGAGGAGCCTGGTGGGCTGCCGTCTATGAGGTCGCACAGAGTCGGACACGACTGAAGTGACTTAGCAGCAGCAGCAGCAGGATTTACAAAATTTAGATTCAAGCTAAAGGAATTACATAATTTATAGGCATTTAAATTAAAATTGCACCCCTCCCTTTTTTGGGCAATAGCTTAAAAGCAAATAACATCGAATGCCTCAGTTATGTGCAGCATGTAAGAACTCTTCCCATGGTGATTGCCATGGTGAAATTAATGAAAATCTGTCCAGCAAATGGTTCACCAGTGACATTAAGGACAAAAACTAGGCTCTCTGCACCTATTTTTTTCTTGGTCCTTTCTGATTCTTACTACATAACCTCTAAAAATTAAGGCAAATTTCCGTGGATATCTTAATTACACAGTTTTTTTGCACAAATGATCATGTCTAAGTGTTTATTAACATGCTTCCTTCAGGCCAAATTAAGTAATATTCTTTTCCTCTTAAGAGATCCTCATGAATAATCTGATCCCTGACAAGTTAGTTTCAAGGAAAAATAGAAAAAAAGATGATAATTTTTGGCATTATTTTGACATCCACCCCTGCCACAAAGGCTTAACATTGAAAATGGATCATTTTAATTCTCCTTTACTCATTTTTTTCTAAAGATTGTCATAAAGAGTGTTCATAGGTTTCAACTTATGTGTTAAGAGAGATACTGTTGAATAATCAAATTCATAGAGTCAGAAAGAACATTGGTAGATGCCAGGTGGAGGTGGGGGAGAGGGAATGCAGAGCTGGTGTTTAATGGAGATAGAATTTAGTTTATGAAGATGGAAAATTAGGGAGATGGCTGATGGTGAGAGTTGCATAGCAATATAAATGTACTTAGTGCCACTGGCTCTTTAGTTAAATATGGTTAAAATAGTATGTTTTACTTTATATGAATTTCAATAAAAGAATTAAAAAAAAGAACTCAAAAGACAGATAACTTTGTCAGAAAATGTTAAAAAATAATATAAAAAAGAAAGTAATCTAACAGTAGCTTAATATTCATGTCCTCAGTAATTATACTGACTAAATGACTAGAGACAGCCATGTAAAATAAAGATGAGTGTTGTTAGGTAATGTGTGTGTTGTCATAAAAATACTGTTAATTTTTATCTCAAATTTGTTTATATTATTAACAGTACTAAAGTAAAACAAATTAAGAATTTATTAAATTTAACTTTCTGTCTATATTGGCTCATATATTCAGTATCTAAGAATAAATTCAGTCATGTCTGTGCTAAAAAGATTTCGTTAAATCAGCTGTCCCTTTATAATAGAAAATTCAAAAAAATAATTTCAGAATAATGATCATTAATTTCTCAACTAAATCACTTACTTTGTATTTTAAAAATTAAGATATTATAGGGTTTCTTATCAAGCAATCGTGGAAGATGTTTTACAATATCATTAAACACATTATTGTTTATGCAGAGAGATAATATGCTAAGAATTGGTAGTCAAGATTACTTCTAAAAAATTAGTAATAACTACAATGTATTCTTTTATTGATTCTTAAAGTGGCATATTTCATTTTTATTTCGTATTGAATTTCCTGACAGCTCTGATAACTGTGTTTTTATTATGGATGCCTTCATATCTATAGGCACTAAAGAGAATTTATCACTTGCAATAGAAAAACAAACTTTAAAATATTAGTATTTGTTGCATAAGCAACTTTATGAGATATCTCACCAACTATTTTTAGATTGATGCATTATTTGCATAGATAGCATATACTTATTTAAATCAACTATTTCATTTAAATTAAAATAACACATCTTATACACATTGTGTAGAGTACAAAGATGAGCAAGATAAGGTTCTTCTCTTGTATAACTTCAATTTAATAATGTAGGTGAATCATATATACAAATTCTAAAATGAAACATAAGAATTTTAAAGTAACTACTATTAAGGATAAAAATGCTTTTGGGATATCAGCTATAGGAGAGATCATAGATAAATGACTGCTTAATCATTTGAAGTAGGACAAGGGTTGGCTGGTAATTAGAACAGTATATTTTAAAAAGTGAAAAGAAAATTAAAACAAAATATAAAGTTTCTGTCTGTATAAAAAAGTCAGAAGTTGTGTTGAATTGTAAAGGAAATAATATGATAATTGACTCCAAATTAAAAAATTTGCTATTCAAAATTGTTAATAATTTATTGATTTACTTGAATTTGTATATTATTTAATATTTGTTTATTAGTAGTAATTATATTAACTAATATACAAGGAGGAAGACAGCATGTAATTCCAAAATAATAAATCAAGTTATCACAACAATTTTATTTAGAAAGATGGTTGTTGTTCAGTTGCTCACTTGGGTCCGACCCTCTGTGACCCCATGAACTGCAGCACATCTGGCTTCCCTGTCCTCCACCATCTCCAGAACTTGCTCAAACTCGTGTCCATTGAGTCAGTGATGCCATCCAACAATCTCATCCTCTGTCATCCCCCTTTTCTCCTGCCTTTTATATTTCCCAGCATTACGGTCTTTTCTAATGAGTCAACTCTTCGCAACAGGTGGCCAAGTATCGGAGCTTCAGTATCAGTCCTTCTGATGAATATTCAGGGTTAGTTTCCTTTAGGATTGACTGGTTTGGTCTCATTGCAGTCCAAGGGACTCTCAAGAATCTTCTCCAACACCACAGTTTGAAAGAATCAGTTCTTCGAAATTGGTGAGAAAGATGGCAAAATTGATGAGACAGACAGTAAAAATACCAGAAAAACAGTAATGAGTTAATATTACCTTTGAGGAGCATAAGTGGATTAGAAAATGAAAAATAATTGTTTTTTATTTCTAATCGTTCATTCAGTTCATTTCAGTCACTCAGTCATGTCCGACTCTTTGTGACCCCATGAATCGCAGCACGCCAGGCTTCCCTGGCCCTCACCAACTCCCAGAGTCTACCCAAACCCATGTCCATTGAGTCGGTGATGCCATCCAGCTATCTCATCCTCTGTCTTCCCCTCTGCTCCCGCCCCCAATCCTTCCCAGCATTAGGGTCTTTTCCAATGAGTCAACTCTTAGCATCAGGTGGCCAAAGTATTGGAGTTTCAGCTTCAGCATCAGTCCTGCCAATGAACACCCAGGACTGATCTCATTAGGATGGACTGGTTGGATCTTCTTGCAATCCAGGGAACTCTTAAGAGTCTTCTCCAACACCGCAATTCAAAAGCATCAATTCTTCGGCACTCAGCTTTCTTCACCATCCAACTCTCACATCCATACATGACTACTGGAAAAACCATAGCCTTGACTAGACGGATCTTTGTTGGCAAAGTAATGTCTCTGCTTTAAATATGCTG
Organism: Bison bison bison; assembly: GCF_000754665.1. Taxonomy (NCBI): domain Eukaryota; kingdom Metazoa; phylum Chordata; class Mammalia; order Artiodactyla; family Bovidae; genus Bison; species Bison bison. The sequence continues at coordinate 584,382 of NW_011494919.1, read as the reverse complement.
TCTAGGTTGGTCATAACTTTCCTTCCAAGATGTAAGCGTCTTTTAATTTTATGGCTGCAGTCACCATCTGTGGTGATTTTGGAGCCCCCCAAAATAAAGTCTGACACTGTTTCCACTGTTTCCCCATCTATTTCCCATGAAGTGATGGGACCAGATGCCATTATCTTAGTTTTCTGAATGTTGAACTTTAAGCCAACTTTTTCACTCTCCTCTTTCACTTTCATCAAGAGGCTTTTTAGTTCCTCTTCACTTTCTGCCATAAGGGTGGTGTCATCTGCATATCTGAGGTTATTGATATTTCTTCCAGCAATCTTGATTCCAGCTTGTGCTTCTTCCAGCCCAGCATTTCTCATGATGTACTATTGCTTGATTATTTTTGAAATGCTTGAGTAATTTTGTTAAATTGTTATGAAATAAAGAAAAATAACTGTATAACTGAGGACAAGAAAGAAAAAGGACTTAGAAAACCAAGAATTTAAGGAAAAAACTCAGAAAAATACCTAATAAAAATAAAGATTTTAAAAAATGTTTACTGAATTATAGGTGATTTAAAATGTTAGTTTCTGTAGTATAACAAAGTGAATCAGTTATACATATATGTATGTCCACTGTTTTTTAGATTCTTTTTCCATATGTGTCATCACAGAGTATTGAGAAGTGTTCCCTATGCTGTACAGTAGGCTTTTATTGGAGAAGGCAATGGCAACCCACTCCAGTACCCTTGCCTGGAAAATCCCATGGACGGAGGAGCCTGGTAGGCTGCAGTCCACGGGGTCGCGAAGAATCAGACACGACTGAGCGACTTCACTTTCACTTTTCACTTTCGTGCATTGGAGAAGGAAATGGCAACCCACTCCAGTGTTCTTGCCTGGAGAATCCCAGGGACGTGGAGCCTGGTGGGCTGCTGTCTATGGTGTTGC
>NW_011494919.1:574045-583362 GCF_000754665.1 Bison bison bison | reverse complement strand
TTAGCAGCAGCAGGCCCTTATTAAATATCTATTTTATATATAGTAGTGTGTATATGCCAATCCCAATCTCCCAATTTATCCCTCCCTACCCTCTTTTCCTCCTAGAATCATAAGTTTACTTTCTGCTTCTGTGACTCTACCTCTGTTTTGTAAATGAGTTCCTTTGTACTATTTTTTTAGATTCAACATTTAAGTGATTTTTACAAAATCATACAAAAGATGTTTGCTGGATCATCCCAGAAATTCTATCATTTGACAAGGGGGACTTACATAATTATCAAATACGTAGAATAGCAGCTCTAGAATCACAGTCTTGAGAGCGATCCAGTTCAGGGTTCTCAGGAAAAAAGATCTTCCAGTAATCTACTGTAAATGCATTTTTAAAAATATTAGTTCATTGGTAATGTTCATATAGAGGTAATATCCAAATTAAAATAGAGATTAAAATAATTAAATAAAGCCCAATCAAATTAATTAAAGAAATACAGTGAGGAGAGCAAATAGCAACAAAATCTATCACCTCAAAGTATATGGAAAAGAAGGGAAGGAACTGAAACATGGCCAGATGGATTAGCAATATCAAGAGATGAGAAGCCTTTTACAGTGTGAGAGACTGAAGCATGTTGGTGGGGAGAAAGTGGGAACTCACGAAAAAAGGAATGTAAATTCACAGTAGTTGTAAATGCTATAATTTACTGCAAGAGTTGGACTTGTAATGGAGAGTATCACAAAATGGCTTTCTCTTCCGATAACCACCAAACAAGCTCTGAGACCTATTTATTGCACACCATCCCAGCATCTCACATAGATAGTAGAGCTTCTCTTTTTACACTCAAGTCTTAAATCACATTCTCATTTTGGAAGGATTAACTATTCCAATCCAGTGTGTTAAATCCAAACTCAGCTAATATAAAATTCCTATTCCACCATTCATTTCTACCTAAGGCTGGGAAACATTTAGTAGGAAAATGAGGTGGCATCAACTTCTCTTTCTCCTGTCTTTTCTTATTATTCTTTTCTACCCAGTGACTATCACTACATAGGTCCAGGGAGTGAAACTGGAAGAAAGGGAAAAGATAAAGTTTTGCATAACCAAAGTCTTCACATCATAACAACAGTACCTTTTGGTCGAAGCATAAAGCCAAAGCTGACTCTCCCATGGGCTTCTTGAGCTCCTTGGAAACTCACTGCTGACTGAAACCCACTCCTAGCCTCCACTCCCATTCCCAGCCTCCATATCACGCAGGATATTTATGACTTTGGTCTCAAGTCTTAGCTTCCAGAGGTCCAACCCTCTGTTAAGGTCATCTATGATAATATTCTTGGGTAAAATCTTTAGGGAAGACATTCACTTAGGTTTGTTTTGTGAGGTCTACATCTAGCACACAGAAAACATGCTAAGCCTTTGCCTGGACTTTAAGTGAAGTTGAAGCATCTCACTCCTAATGTCATCTTTCCTCACTTTCCATTCAAGCTAGTCTCTAATATTTAGGTTTTGTAATACAAGAACTAAGTACAAATCCCTATCATCCACTGGTAGTAATAATAATTGATAATGAGCAAATATATATCAAGCTTGCTATGTATTCTTCCAAAAAGGCCTTTTAGCTGATGTTTTCTATGTTTTCCCTTTGCCCCTTCATGTCTGTTCTCCATTCATTTCCAGCTTGCTCTGTGTGCCCTTCCCTTCCTCTGGATTCTGGTTAGGTCAGCTCCACAAGAGGAGGAGGTATGTGGGGTAATAGAAGCCATGGGACTTGTTCTCCTCTCTTACCCCTGCCAGATGGCAGGTTGTCAGGAGCGCTGCTCCTCTCTTGAAGGCACACCTCCTTCTGGAAGCCCTCCCCTACAGCTTTGGAGCTCCAGTCCTCTGGGTTCTGAGAACCACTATTCTGTTCCTCCCTTAAGGCTTAGACATGGTAATACTTCCTCTCCATTGCTCATTCCAGATGGTTTCATGTTCCATTTTTCCTTTCCCAAAGCCTCTTCCATAACTTTTAAATTGTTCCCTTATTTAAATATTCTTAATTAGCCCTCGAGGTATGTTTTCTATTTCCTATTGGGACCTTCAGTGTTATACTTGGATTAAAGTGAAGAGAAGCCCTCCACTCACACCATGTTACTCTCTAGCATTCTGTACTTCCCCATATTCATATGCTAGCTACTCTGTAAAGAAATCATCCTAGTCTTGCAAATCTAACCTGGAAGTGAGCGATGGGCTAATAATGGCAAAATCAGTTTCATAACTTTGAAACTATTTGGCAGAAATGATTTAGTACCTCAATGAGAAAGTGGCTAAAGAGAGAAAAATAAGAGTGACTTTTCAATATCCTGTAAAGCTTTATTGATTGAGGTCTGGAGGAGGAGGAAGGAAAAAAAGGTTCAGGCATGGAAATTGGAGGAATATTTCTTCCCATGAGAAAATAAGAGGCAAAGGACTTATGTGAGAAGGCACAGAACAAATGTTTAGGTGAAAAGCAAGATTGCCGGACAAAATGCTGTCCATAAGAGTTGTGTCCTCTGAGGACGCACCAGCTCAGAATGAGAAGGAAGTGTAATGAAGACTTGAGAGAGCTAAAAGTATTTAGAACATTTGCTTTGAAGGCTACATAGGACACACATCAAACAGAGTTAAGTGAAGGAATTGGTAAACAGCTGTGAGAGCTGTGGAAGTTTCTCACCCTACAAAATAACTACTCCCAAATACCCACACACACTTTACCACCTTCTCATATACAGCATGCTATGACATTAAAAGTGACTTTAGGCAACAAGTAATTCTCACATTTAAAAAAAATGAAAACTTTTTAAACAAATTTTTAATAGAAATACAGTTTATTTTATTTTTTTATTTTTTATTTTATTTTTTAACTTTACAATATTGTATTGGTTTTGCCATATATCAACATGAATCCACCACAGGTATAGGTATACATGTGTTCCCCATCCTGAACCCTCCTCCCTCCTCTCTCCCCATACCATCCCTCTGGGTCGTCCCAGTGCACCAGCCCCAAGCATCCAGTATCCTGCATCGAACCTGGACTGGCGACTCGTTTCATATATGACATTATACGTGTTTCAATGCCATTCTCCCAAATCATCCCACCCTCTCCCTCTCCCACAGAGTCCAAAACACTGTTCTAGACATCAGTGTCTCTTTTGCTGTAAATTGTGCTTATTCTTGGCTGTGTGGAGTCTTCACTGCTGCGTGGGCTTTCTCTAGTGCAGTGGTGGGGCCCGCTCTCTAGTTATGGTGTGAGGGCTTCTCATTGCGGTGGCTTCTCTTGCTGTGGTGCACCAGCCCTGGGGCATATGGGCTCAATAGCTGTGGTGCACAGGCTTAGTAGCCCTGCAGCCTGTGGGATCTTCCTGGGCTGTAGATCGAACCCGTGTCCTGCATTAGCAGGCAGATTCTTAACCACTGGGCTATCATGGAAGTCCTTCAACAATTCTTGAAGTATTCTTGTATTTCCAAGTAAATTCAGTGGGTTGTTATGACAAATCCTAAAGTCTACAGTAAGGATCAAACTCTGTTTTCAAAGGTGAGATAAAATTTTGGCTAAAAAAAGAAACACGAGCAAGTTTGCATGGTTAGCGTATAGAAACACTTCCTCATTTTAAAAGAGCTGAACAAATTAGTTGATGTTGAGTACTGCAAACTTAGCAACACAATTCTTTTCAGTCATGTCTCCTAGAAAGTTTATTGTTAATAATCAAATTTAAATCCAGTGGAAAATATCCTCAGATCTAGGAAAGCTCTTGAAACTTTGCCCAAGCTTTTATGTTTGCCATGTCTATTTACACAATTTTCAGTATGAAGTGTATCTAGAACTATGAAGGGTCTGACTGTTTATCTTTCTTGCAAGTCATCCAACCATAGCTTCATGGATGATGGCAGAACCTGAGACTGTTCTCTCATGACAACAGTAGCAAAAAGTGCTGGTAAGACTAGCACCAGTTCTTTAAGACCCAATTCACACAAGTCAATATGGAGAAGGTCAGGTAACATGCTGACAAAATGGGTTCTATTACAGGAGAGGTACCCTGACTGTAGAGTCCCCACGTTTTATTTTTATATAAAGGAAAGGAAATACACTTGCCTATGCTCAACAATTAGGCACTATCATGATCTTCCAGGCTGTGAACAAATTTGGCCTTTGCTCTGAAATTACACACTGTTTCTTAAGGTTATTCACTATGCACACATCATCCTTGACAAGATAGTCTAAAGGTCAGTAAAAGTCCCTGCTTGAAAAAGATGCAGAAATGTGAGGAACCCATGAGGAACTGTCTTCCAGTAAGAGGTACTTATTTGTTTGACATAAATTTAGATTTCCCTTCTCAAGCATTTAAAACTCCTTATTTGCGTTTAACATACTGCTTGCTTTTTAAATCATAATATGTTCAGAAATTATTAAGCTTTTGATATCCAGTTTCTATTTCTGAGACTGTATCAGTGTGATTTGATAGTATAATGATGTCCACTGAGAATTTAGATTAATTTTAGTGTATAATCCGAGGTGTTATCTCAAATAAGTTTACTAAACAAGGCTTTAAAAGAGTTTGATGATATGAATTCCTATATATTAATTAAGCTTTCCCATACAAGGCATTAAGAGTTTGATGATATGAATATGAATTCCCTTATTCATGATTTTCATGAATTGTTGTAAATTTTATCTTCCAGGAAGAAATGCATAGCACTGAATTTTCAGAAAAAGAATGCATAATTATAAAATACATATCAGTTGGGATGTGACTATTCTTGGCCACTTAAAAAAGAAAAAAAAAGGCTGTAGAATATCATTGGGAAATTGTTCTTGGCCGCCAAACTTCTGAGTTGAAATTATTTAATGATGACATTCTTTTAGGGAGTGGCTATAAGTAACACATTTTCATGTATAGTGTAAACTCAATATTCCAACTCTACCAAGAGGAGAAGTAAGATGATATAGGTCAAAGACAAAAAATTGGGACTATCAATGTGGACTTCAGTGGTAAAGAACAAGTGTTTGTCCTAAGGCAACTTCACAGTAGGACTGCTCAACTTGCCTCGTGCGCACTAACCAAGACCTTACAGGACTGGGTAGGATTCTCTCAGTTGGTGTTAAGTCAGGTGTTCTCAGCTTTAGGGAGAAGAATTCTACTTTCCTTAACATTCTTTTTCTCTATTATTACTGGCTCTTCCTCATTGTTGGGGTGATTAAGACCTAAACGTCAAGGTTAAGTGTAGGTTCAGTTCAGTTCAGTCGCTCAATCGTGTCCGACTCTTTGCGACCCCATGGACTGCAGCACACCAGGCCTCCTTGTCCATCACCAACTCCCAGAGTTTACTCAAACTCATGTCCATTGAGTCGGTGATGCCATCCAACCATCTCATCCTCTGTTGTGTAGGTATAGGGCATAAACTATAAGCCTTTTATCCAAAGGGCAGGAAAAGTCCTTGAGATTATAGATGATGTCACTAAGGAGATAAGGGCTAGTTAACCATAATAGACAAGGCTTTAATAGTACACAATTTTTTTCTCTTGTGTCCTTGCTATGTAGCTCTTTCACGTTACCTAGAAGAAGCTTGTGTCCACCACAGGGATCAGATCAAGGATTATGGAATTCCAAATCCCTTCTAAGTATCTTTCCATCTCAGTATAGTGAAAATACATTCTGCTTTAATTGTCACCATACAAACTCAATCAAAGTAGATCACTCATGTTTTATAATTAAATAAAACTATTATTTTCTGTAGTAATATTTAAAGATTATGTAGTAATTATCTTGACAAAGTTAAAAAGAAGTTAATGAGTACAAATGCTAAACTATATGGCCAACTGAAGAAAAACTCTTCAAGAAAAAACCTCCAAGAATAATTTATGAATTTTGTTGAAAATATTGTCATTGAAGGAGGAAGTTTCTTCATCAGGATCCCAATAGAGCAGTCAAAGGAAATGGAGCTCACATTTCAAGATCTCGTGCTGTGGGAGACCCCTAGCAGCATGGAATTTTAAGGATCTGGAAAGTAAGAGGCACAGCCCAGATGAGACAAGGCCAGAGGGACTCCACATGATGTGAAAGATTTTTAAATGAGATGAAAAATATGAGCTGTGGCTATGTGAAAAGAGAAAGAGAGCTCTAAAGAGGATCGTAAGCACTGTGTGCTCTGTGCCGTGTTATGAATTGCCTCATTGCTGCTTCCTTAAAACATCTTTCATAAAAGTCCACGTTCACCTTGAATCTCTATCTAGAGCTTGATGCCTTTTTGGATGGGAAGCTGATTTAATGCTGTCTTGGGTGAGAGGTAGCCTAACTGAGGTGTGTTACGTCTAAGTCTACTAATCACTTATGGAAATAAGAGGGGAGCAAAACTACCTTACAATATTGATGATTATCACAAAAATATAATATTAATGTATAGTGTTAACTTATACTCACTAGTAGCTTCCATGATTCTTTAATATGCAAGAAAATACACAAACAATTTGTAAACAGATTTTGAACTATTTTCTATTCCTTCTACAACATGATAAAATAATAATCCATTATTTCTTCCCCCATTAAATTAAACTTTAAAAAATAATTTTCATTAGTCAAATGGAACTAAATTATCATGCCAATCATAATCAGGATTATTCTGGGATTCTGATTTTTTTTTAGAAAAATATCTGTTTTGAATCTCATGCTTTTATTTTCCTCCTCACTACATCACAAGGAGATATGGGTAAAACTGATAAACTATTTTCATGCCATAGAGAAAAACATGGAGCTCTTTTAAGAAGAATTATCTTGTCAGATTATTTCCCTTCTAATAGATTGGGTCCAGAAAGCAAGTTTCACCTTTAGCAATTTGAGGAGCAGGAAATACTTCATTTTCCCAGTGAAGATAGCATAGCATTATTTATCATTTCTGCAACAGCATAATTACTCACTCAGCATGGCAGCTACAGTTTACAGAACCATGTTATAGCTTGGGTTTGTTTATTGGTTGCACTTTCCTCAGCTGTCCATCATGTTACATCCCTTAGCCACTGTGCTCTTGGAATAATCAGTGGTCAGGCAAAATGACCTACGTGCAAAGAGCTTCTTTCTTATCATACATTAAGGACAAGAGTACTTCTAAAATATGTGCTCATATATTCTATTATATGGGACAACCATATTTGCTGCAACTTACAAAATAAAATATGCCATTTCTACCTTCATTAGCAGCAACAGCTCCATGAGCAGGTCATGATGACACGTATTATTGGTTTTGAATTATATAAGAAGGTTCCCTTCTTGTTTTCAGTCTCAACAAATTAAGTCAGGGAACAGTTACAAAGTAGTAATTAGGGTTCTTTCAAGTGATGCACTAGAATTTGGCTTTAGAATATGTTCTAGAGCTGAAATGAGCATTTAAAAAGATATCTGTTCTATCTCTACTTTCCTATCAGTGTCTGCCTCCCCCTTTTTCAGCCTGCCCAAAGTGTTTAGGCAGTTCTGAAATAGCACAAATGAATTCCAATCATTGGCATATATTGTCTTCCAAGACAGTGTATTGTTCTTTTTGACACTTTCTAGTACAACACTGGTGAGGTAGACTGAAGTTTCCAGATTGGAGGTGTTGAATGCTGCCTATTTTTGAGTTATTTTAAGCCCTAGGCAATCTCCTCTCAGCCTCAGCCTGACATCTCTGCCACTTACCCAATACTAAAGACAGGAGGGACCACAACTAAATTGTCTTCATCACCTGAAAATCACATAGAAACTGAGTATGTCTTATTTTCAGTTCTTAAGATTCAGTCCCATTTTTATCTGATGACTGTCTTTTCTGGTGTTAATGTGCTCCCAGCATGGTTGTGGTTCAAAATGACCCTATCTGAAATGATGAGCTTGGTTTGGGGCCCCCTTTATCACTGAATATCACCTTAAAAGGAGGTTGGACTTCCATCTGCCTTGTCCAAGTAGTCAAATCTCCATCTCCAATTCCAAGTTGAGAATCTTATCGGCCTGGCAAATACTGGGCTAACCCACAGCTCCTGCCATTTTTTTTCAAACTTCCATAGTCTCCTCATGGAACAAGGAAGACTTCTGAAAATGTCTCCATGTCCTAAGAGGACTTCAAAGAGTCAGAAACTGGTGGGAATACTTGCCCGTCTCCCTTTCAGTTGTACTCTATCAGATTCACCTCAAGCCTTATTGTTGCACACCCTCCTGCCAACAACAGGCACACAATCTCAGTTTCAGTAAGCTGTGGAAAAGACTTCTTCTCCCACTGTTGCTAGAACAGATTGGTCTTTCAGCACATGGAAGAGTAGTCAGGGAATGAGATGCTAGGATTCTCTTCCGTGAAATCTCTGGATTTTTAACCAGGGGACTCTAAGTGCTCCCTTACCTGGTTCTGGAAGTGATAACTTATATTCATTTCTGTTGACCAAAAGTGAATTATGGTAGACACAGATACTTCATTCTTATTAAGCTAGTGCAATTGATTGGAAGCAGACAAGGGCATGGCTGGTTGGGGAGGCAGGGTGATTTGGCTTCTTCCTGGTGAGGTTTAGTTAGGGGCTATCATCTCACACACTAGTAAAGTAATGCTCAAAATTCTCCAAGCCAGGCTTCAGCAATATGTGAACCGTGAACTTCCTGATGTTCAAGCTGGTTTTAGAAAAGGCAGAGGAACCAGAGATCAAATTGCCAACATCCACTGGATCATAGAAAAAGCAAGAGAGTTCCAGCAAAACATCTATTTCTGCTTTTTTGACTATGCCAAAGCCTTTGACTGTGTGGATCACAATAAATTGTGGAAAATTCTGAAAGAGATGGGAATACCAGACCACCTGATCTGCCTCTTGAGAAATTTGTATGCAGGTCAGGAAGCAACAGTTAGAACTGGACATGGAACAACAGACTGGTTCCAGATAGGAAAAGGAGTCCGTCAAGGCTGTATATTGTCACCCTGTTTATTTAACTTATATGCAGAGTACATCATGAGAAACGCTGGACTGGAAGAAATACAAACTGGAATCAAGATTGCCGGGAGAAATATCAATCACCTCAGATATGCAGATGACACCACCCTTACGGCAGAAAGTGAAGAGGAACTCAAAAGCCTCTTGATGAAAGTGAAAGTGGAGAGTGAAAAAGTTGGCTTAAAGCTCAATATTCAGAAAACGAAGATCATGGCATCCAGTCCCATCACTTCATGGGAAATAGATGGGGAAACAGTGGAAACAGTGTCAGACTTTATTTTTCTGGGCTCCAAAATCACTGCAGATGGTGACTGCAGCCATGAAATTAAAAGACGCTTACTCCTTGGAAGGAAAGTTATGACCAACCTAGATAGC
>NW_011494919.1:566215-573945 GCF_000754665.1 Bison bison bison | reverse complement strand
GAATGATGCTAAAGCTGAAACTCCAGTACTTTGGCCACCTCATGCAAAGAGTTAACTCACTGGAAAAGACTCTGATGCTGGGAGGGATTGGGGGCAAGAGGAGAAGGGGACGACAGAGGATGAGATGGCTGGATGGCATCACTGACTCGATGCGCGTGAGTCTGGGTGAACTCCGGGAGTTGGTGATGGACAGAGAGGCCTGGCATGTTGTGGTTCATGGGGTCGCAAAGAGTCGGACATGACTGAGCGACTGATCTGATCTGATCTGATCTGATCATGTCCCACCTGCTTCTAACCAACTGTCTGCTCTGTAAAGAGTATTGAGGGATTTGTACATTCCTTCTTAGCTCTGGTCCTGGCCCCTAATTTGTATACTGAACTTCAACCTGGTACATATAAAACATGGTGATTTAGCTTGTGATATGACAAATAAGTCTAGGAAAGCAGAAAAATCTAAGATGGCAGTTAAGAATGTATGGAAACATTGTTGAATGCATAGTTATGAGGATCACAAAGATACCAATAATATAAATAATGAAACGTGGACCACCTAAAGAGGTGTCAGCAATGATTCTATTCTATTTTCCCCCAATTTTAAATATATACATATATATATATATTTTTTTTGCCCTTAGACAAATGGTACCTGTGATTGATGTTTAGGGAAATGTGCGATTAGAAAGTGCACAAGTTGTAAGTACCAAAAAATAACAGAACTGCATTCATAGCAAATAATGACAAAACAATGCAGGGATTGGTGATTTTTCTTAATTAAAATTCTTGAAAGATAGGTATTTGTATCTTTAAATACTTGAAGACAGGTCCTAAGAGAAACCTGTGGGAGAAATAGCAATAGAAAATACAGTTGTAAAGCCATTGGAGCAAGAGATGTGTTTATTGTAGTGAAATATCTTCAGGAGACGTTTAATTTTTGCTTGATATTTGAATAAAGAGAGATCAAAAGGGCAAGCATTTACATACTTTAAGTGGAAAATAGAATGTATGAGACTACTACAAAATGGGAAAGAGTGATTGGAAGATTAAAAAAAAAATAATAGGTATTACTAGCACAGCTAGCATTTAATGAGCAATTATTATGTGCAATGCATTCTAAGTCATCTTGAGTGTGTTAACATATTTAAGCTGAAAACACTTTTAATGATACCAAGGCAGAAACTGAAGAGAAAGAATTGACTGTATAATACAAGACTAAATGATTATGTAATTACAAGTATATTCCTTAGTCTCTTTAAAAAGATAATCTAAACCTACACTAGAAAAATAAGATATTTCTGTAAATATTTTATTGGCATCTTATTAATATCATATTTTACTTTTCAGCTTAATTGAAATGGATGTTGGGCAAAACATCTTTTTCATGAGAAACTTATTAATACATCTTAAAATTAAGGAAATACTTTGATTATACTAAATTAAAATATGAGATGACCACATTTCTTATAATAACAGTGGAGACATTAGAACATTACAGAAACATGATTCTATTACCAAAAACAATTTGAACACTTCAGCTATATCCCATAAGGATGGGTGGACACAGGTGTCTCAATTCGTCCCAGCCAAACCGTTACAAAACAATATTATACGTCAATATACCTACCCTCTGGTATGGAAGAACAGCACCTAATTTCTCTGTTTATGACAAAAGTCCAGTAGTCAATAATTAAACATGTGATGGACGCTCCCTTAGATATCTGGGATATGCCATCTAAAGTTTTCTTTTCATATTGAGGACCAAACATCAGTTTTGAATATGAAAATCACCATATATTTGAAATATAAAAGAGTATGTTTATAATATTTAGTGTACTATCTATGAGATTTTCACAAACTCAGTTGATCTTTCACTAATTTTCTCTTTAAATACAGATAATAATACTTTACATTAGAAGGTTGGTGAGAGAACCAAATGATAAATGCTTATCCACCTGTTATTAATATCAAAGGAGGTATTATTTATCCCATGAAGAAAATTATAATTTTTTCTTATTCTTCTATTCCAAAAAGTAACAGTAAATTTCTACTCGTGAAATCAAATATGTTATGTGTTTTCACAACTTCACATGAGCTCTTTCCATTTTCAGACGGCCAGGGTTTATTTTTCTTTCTCAATTGAGTCTAAAATTAAATGGAATAAAATTTAAAAGGTGACATCATATCAAGGAGAACATGCTAGGTATGTCATAACTGTAAAATTCATCCACACATGCATTTGTTTTGAGAAAAAAGATCATGTGTGACTCCTAGACACCTGGAAGATGATATCACAAATGTAATACATCCTTCTCTGTCTGTCTGTCTGCAATAACATTCGAAGGTGTTGGTTGACACTTTCAAATGTCAAAGGAAGGAGAGAATAAAAACCTTACAAGGATGAAATATGACTTGATTTCCTTAGAATTTTGATACCTGATTAAGTACAAGTAAAGCAATCTTCCCTCCAGATAAACTAAGCTGGCATAACAGAGAAGAAAGTTAATATCTGTTGCTGAGCTTGAGAAAGAGCAAATATTTATATGTGAAAATGAAAGCATAAGAAGATTACAAACTCTTTCTTTTTGTAATGAAATAAAATCATGCCCTTCTTTTTCCTGTGTAGTAGTAGCACTTTGGCTAATTTGTAGAATGTATATAACAGTGTCTGAATTCTAATTCTAAATTTGGCAGTTAAGCTCAGATAAACTTAAGGAGGTAGATTTCAGAGCCACATTTTGGTATTAATTTTTTAATAACTGAAACATCTTCAAAATATTTTTTTCCTTCTAAACATACTTTCCAAGTTTTTTTTTTTTAATAAATTTAGCTTTTGACCCTAAAGTGCAAATTAACTGTGACATTACCAGTAACATTTCATTCTTTTGGAGAAGAAAATCTAAATTTCTACTAAAATATGTGTATATATGATACACATATTTCTCCATATATATTCTATATATACATATATATATTATGTGCATATATACTAGTCTATTTCAGCTCTGTTTATTGATCCGCAAATATATAAATCTCTGTCTTGTTGATCTATAAACAAATGCACTAAGAAAAAATGTTTTAGTTACTAGTACTTTATAAATTGTTTTAATATCAGGTAAAGCAGGTAAACAACTCATATTACTTTTACTTTTCAGATATATCCTATTCCTGCATTTTTGCTGTCTGATAAAAAGTTAAAAATCAGATTATCTGAGTCAAAGAAGCAAAGATATAAACTGACATTTAATTTAGATCATGATAAATGTATAAATCTTTAAAACATTGACTTTTTTCAGTATTTATTTTTATATGTGTAAAAAGATATGTTATTTATCCTTAGTTTGGTATTACAAGTTTTAAATTTAAGATGTTAAATTTTCTGACTGGTTAGTTATTTCTAGACTTTTATACTTGAAAAAGGCTTATTTTGATAAGAACATGTAACATAAGATATACTCAGTTAACAAATTTTAAGTGTTCCTTGCAGTAGTTAACTGTAGACAAATGTGGTACATCAGATCTCTAGAAATTAATCATCTTGCATAATTGAGACTTTGTATTCATTGATTAGCAACTCCCCATTTTCCCGTCTGCCTGGTAACCACCATTTCTACTTCCTGAATCTATAAGCTTGACTATTTGATACCTCATATAAGTGGAATTATGCAGGATTTGTCTGGCATAGTTTCTAGCTCTCTTGTTTTTCAGTTGCTCAGTCATGTCCGACTCTTTGCAACCCCATTGACTGCAGCACGTCAGCCTTCCCTGTCTGTCACTATTTCCCAGAGTTTGCTAAAGCCTATGTCCATTGAGTCGGTGATGCCATTCAACCGTCTCATCTGCTGTTGCTCTCTTCTTCTCCTGCCTTTACTCTTTCCCAGCATCAGGTCTTTTCCAGGGAGTCATCTCTTCACATCAGGTGGCCAAAGTATTGGATCTTTAACTTGAGGATCAGGCCTTCCAATGGATATTAAGTGTTGATTTCCTTTTAGGATCCACTGGTTTGATTTCCTTGCAGTCCGAGGAGACTCTCCTGCAGTCCACGGACTCTCCTGCAGTCCACGGACTCTCCTGCACCACAACTTCTTCAACACTCAGCCTTCTTTATGGTCCAACTCTCAAATCTGTATATGATGACTAGAAAAAACAGTTTTGACTGTGTGGACCTTTTTTGGCAAAGTGATGTCTCTCCTTTTTAATATGCTGTCTAGGTTTGTCATAGCTTTCCTTCCAAGGAGCAAGCATCTTTTAATATTATGGCTGCAGTCACTGTCCACAGTGATTTTGGAGCCAAGAAAATAAAATCTGCCCCTGTTTCCACATTTCCCCATCTATTTGCCATGAAGTGATTGGACCAGAAGCCATGATCTTAGCTTTCTGAATGTTGAATTTTGAGACAGCTTTTTCACTCTGCTCTTTCACCCTCATCAAGAGGCTCTTTAGTTCCTCTTTGTTTTCTGCTATTAGAGTGGTATCATCTGCATATCTGAGGTTGTTGATATTTCTCCTGGCAATCTTGATTCCAGTTTTTGCTTCATCCATCACAGCATTTTTCATGATGTACTCTGCATATAATTTAAATGAGCAGGATGACAATATGTAGCCTAGACATACTCCTTTCCCAATTTTGAACCGGTCTGTTGTTCCATATCCGGTTCTAACTGTTGCTTCTTGGGCTGCATACAGGTTTCTGAGAAGGCAAGTAAGATAGTTTGCTACTCACATCTCTTAAAGAATTTTCCACAGTGTGTTGTGATCCACACAGTGAAAGGCTTTAGCATAGTCCATGAAGTAGAAGTAGGTGTTTTTCTGGAAATCTCTTGCCTTTTCTATGATCCAGTGGATGTTGTCACCTTGATCTCTGGTTACTCTGTGTTTTCTAAATCCAGCATGTACGTCTGGAAGTTCTCGGTTCATGTACAGTTCTAGTGCTCTGTGTCTAGCTTATTTCACTTTGAAGAATCTCAAGGATACTATACTATGTTGTTTCAAATTGAATTGCTCAATTCAATTTGCTAATATTTTACTTAGTGTCATTTTACACCAATTATCAGCCTCCACTGTCAGGTTTTAAAAGCAATGTCAGGCTGACATCATAAACAGAATCTCAAGGTTGTTTTTCTCTGCAAATGTTCTGAAAAATTTTAATTGTCAAGAGAATTAACTGTTCTTCAAAGTTTGAACAGATTTAATTTAAAACATTGGTAAGCTTTGGTAACCTTCTAGAGTAGGAGAATTAAGGAAGATAAGGAGGTGATGCCTTTAGACTCTAGATATCATTCTCGCTTAAATATTTTATCTGTATCCCTTGGTCCTCCTGGCATTTGCTTGGTTCAAGGGTATTTTCTTATAATGACTATTTGATTTTTCCACTAATTTATTTTTATTTCTTTTTTTCTAGAATCAAAAAAATCCTAGGATTGTACCTAGGATGTATATTTTTATTCCTCCATATATGTCATTTTCTTTTGCATCTGTTTTAATTGCTTTGCCTCCTCCTTTGGAATCTGAGTAGGACTCTCAAGTTTGCATTTTCCATCACTGAGTATTATAAAGCTTCAGTTCTTCTCCTCCTTACTTCTAGTATAGTGTTTAATCTCTTTTATTGTATATGAAGTATCCTTAAAATGCTCCCTTAATTCAGCTAACTCTTTGGGACCTGGTAATTAGTCAGAAAAAAATTAGTTGCTGTATCGTATATTTTACACTTTATATTATATTTTCATTCTTAAATATTTTAACACAGTAAAATCTTTTTATGAAATGTATATGCATATCTCATGTTTTATTGAAAAAAGAAACCTTTTTATTTGTTACCTTTTCCTGTATGTGCCTATTACATTGTTAAACATTTAAAAAATTTATAAGCTATTGTTTGTATACACATATACACTAATCTTTAAATAAGACAAGATCTAAAAAAAAAAAAAAAGACAAGATCTGTATTCTCTTGATTTCCTATAAGCAGTGTGTGTAAATTTCTCTCCGTTCCTTCTCTGTCAGTGTGAGCCTTCTTGACTTCCTATGGAGTTACATCTTGATAAAACCATGGTATGTTGAAAACATAGTTAATGCATTTAGCTTACTGAACATCGTAGCTTAGCCTGGTTTACCTTAAACGTGCTCAGAACATTTACATTAGCCTAGAGTTGGGAAAAACCATCTAGCACGAAGCTTAATTTATAAAAAAGAGTTGGCTATCTTACATAATTTATTGAAACTGGTACTGAATGTGAAAAACAGAATGGTTATAAGTGTATCTGGTGATTTTCCCTCATGGTATGGTGACAGACTCGGAACTGTGCTCAATGCCACTTCCCAGTATCAGGAAAGGCTATCAGAGCTAATATCCCTAGATGAAGAAAATATCAAAATTTAAAATTTGAAATATAGATTCTATTGAACTTTGTTAAGGCTTTTGCACCTTACCAAACCCAAAAAGATCATATTGAACCATCCTAAGTCAGAGACCATCTATGTTGGCAGAATTCTCAACTGACATAGGTTGAAGACTCCTTGATAGACCCAGGCTTTAATCAATTTTAGGTATTTAGGATGATGCAAGCCTTTGCCAAGCTTAGCTCTTTTCTTCTGCCAAGTTTACTTTCCTAGTAAAGGTCCTTCTCATTTATTTGCACTTTCAAAGTATATTGAACTTTTTGGAATACAAGGACCAGAACAGGTACAGATATGAAGGAGCTAATGGCCAATTTGAAGGGATGAAATGACCATGACCATTTTTAAGTCAGGTCTTGTCCATAGGTCATGGTCAGCAATGACGAAGAAAATTGGAGATGGCCTATAAAATAGAATGGGTTAATGAAAATGTCATTTACTCCTCTTTTACCAAAATACTTTGCTGTCCTACTTGAGCACTGAATTTGTCTTTTTTTTTTTTTTCTAATTTTATTTTATTTTTAAACTTTTACAATATTGTATTAGTTTTGCCAAATATCGAAATGAATCCACCACAGGTATACCTGCGTTCCCCATCCTGAACCCTCCTCCCTCCTCCCTCCCCTACCCTCCCTCTGGGTCATCCCAGTGCACCAGCCCCAAGTATCCAGTACCATGCATTGAACCTGGACTGGCAATTCATTTCCTACATGATATTATACATGTTTCATTGCTATTCTCCCAAATCTTCCCACCCTCTCCCTCTCCCACAGAGTCCATAAGATTGATCTATACATCGGTGTCTCTTTTGCTGTCTCGTACACAGGGTTATTGTTACCATCTTTCTAAATTCCATATATATGCGTTAGTATACTGTATTGGTGTTTTTCTTTCTGGCTTACTTCACTCTGTATAATAGGTTCCAGTTTTATCCATCGCATTAGAACTGATTCAAATGTATTCTTTTTAATGGCTGAGTAATACTCCATTGTGTATATGTACCACTGCTTTCTTATCCATTCATCTGCTGATGGGCATCTAGGTTGCTTCCATGTCCTAGCTATTATAAACAGTGCTGTGAAGAACATTGGGGTACATGTGTCTCTTTCCCTTCTGGTTTCCTCAGTGTGTATGTCCAGCAGTGGGATTGCTGGATCATAAGGCAGTTCTATTTCCAGTTTTTTAAGGAATCTCCACACTGTTCTCCATAGTGGCTGTACTAGTTTGCATTCCCACCAACAGTGTAAGAGAGTTCCCTTTTCTCCACACCCTCTCCAGCATTTATTATTTGTAGACTTTTGGATCACAGCCATTCTGACTGGCATGAAATGGTACCTCAT
>NW_011494919.1:563558-566115 GCF_000754665.1 Bison bison bison | reverse complement strand
GCCATTCTCCCAAATCTTCCCACCCTCTCCCTCTCCCACAGAGTCCATAAGACTGTTCTATACATCAGTGTCTCTTTTGCTGTCTCGTACACCGGGTTATTGTTACCATCTTTCTAAATTCCATATATATGCGTTAGTATACTGTATTGATGTTTTTCCTTCTGGCTTACTTCACTCTGTATAATAGGCTCCAGTTTCATCCACCTCATTAGAACTGATTCAAATGTATTCTTTTTAATGGCTGAGTAATACTCCATTGTGTATATGTACCACAGCTTTCTTATCCATTCATCTGCTGATGAATCTGTCTTTTTTATTTTAATTAACCTTAGTACTGGAGTCTGGACAAATATTAACCAGTATTCCTAGCTGTGGTATTATAGACAATATATCCTTGTGCTTTAATGAGAACTCTAAGCATTAGTAAGAAATTATGTAATAAAATCTGTTAAATGTTTATTGTATATGCAACAGATATATAAAATGAATTGGCATAATGAAAATTTTTCTTGTTGACATGAGACACATTGCTGTAAATAATCATCTTTGTCTTGGATTGCAATACAGAAATACACACACACACACACACACACACACATATATAGGACCTATCTGTGCTTAGGTGTGCTTTCTCTATTTTGTTTTCCTGGCCTTCTTGTCAAGATGTCATTGATTACATCACACCACTGAGAATATAACTGACTTTAGCATTTCTTTCCCTGATTCTAATCTGCTTTGAAGCAGAAGCAGAGTATTAGTTTGGCTGAGATTCAGAGCCAAACTGAGTATTGTATTAAGTGAGGGTCAAAAGTCTTTGAAAATGGACTAGAGGCCTTATTTACGGAGAAAAGAATAAAAGCCTTAATTTCGTCAATTTTCTATACTTTTATACTTACCACTGTAGTTTAGACTCTTCAAGTTTGGTTGTTAGATAAAATACTACTACAGACCAGACTTACAGGCTTCCCTGGTAGCTCAGCTGGTAAAGAATCTGCCTGCAATGCAGGAGACCTGGGTTCGATTCTTGGGTCAGGAAGATCCCTTAGAGAAGGGATAGGCTACCCACTCCAGTATTCTTGGGCTTCCTTGGTGACTCAGCTGGTAAAGAATCTGCCCACAATGTAGGAGACCTGGGTTTGATCCCTGGGTTGGGAAGATCCACTGGAGAAGAAAATGGCTATCCACTCCAATATACTGGCCTGGAGTGGAATCGCAAAGAGTCAGACATGACTGAGCGACTTTTCACAAACTTAAACATGTAGCCCAGATCTCTGTGTTCCACACTAATGGAAGGAACTGTATTTTATTTAGCCTTCTCTTTCTAGCTCCTAGCAAAGTTCATGGCATATGGTAGGGATTCATCAAATATTAACTTGAACAAAAGTACTGATTATCTATTCCCTTTTCATATCCCACATGCGTTTGAAACTCAGGAGGTGCAATGGCACCCCACTCCAGTACTCTTGTCTGGAAAATCCCATGGATGGAGGAGTCTGGTAGGCTGCAGTCCATGGGGTCATGAAGAGTCACACCCGACTGAGCGACTTCTCTTTCACTTTTCACTTTCATGCATTGGAGAAGGAAATGGCAACCCACTCCGGTGTTCTTGTCTGGAGAATCCCAGGGATGGCAGAGCCTGGTGGACTTCCGTCTATGGGGTTGCACAGAGTCAGACACGACTGAAGCGACTTAGCAGCAGCAGCAGGTGAAAAACTAAATCTGTCATCCCACTCTTGTTTTCTAGTCAGTTTGGTTTTTCTCCTCCTGTGTTTCCAATTTTAATGAGTAGTTCAAACCCTAACCCATTTACACAGGCCAAGAGCCTCAAAGTCAATTTGTGTTTCTCTTTTCCTTTCACTCCTGATAACTAATTGATAACCAGGTCTTGGCTATTTTCCTCTCCTAAATAGCTCTTGAGTCCATGACTTCCTCTCTACTCTCACTGTCCTCTCTTGGTCAAGACCTTCATAATTCTTAATGTCTCCAAAATAGTTCCATCCCTTCCAATTTATTTTCTGTATTCCTGCCCCCAATTTTTTTTTTTCAAATAAAAATCTGATCATTAAATTTAGCTCAAAGTTAAATTTATCTCTCCTTGACAAAGTTGAGAATTCAGGGAGGCCAAGGCAGCTGGAATTGACAGGGACGAATAACTGAGAAAATAAAAATTGTACAAAGAGAGAACTTTAGAGATTTATAGGGAATATTCCTTGAATATTTATCATAGTATTGATCAACACCTGTGCTTGAGGAAGCAACACAAGACCAAGGAAAGAACCACTGAGATGAAAAAAGTAGAACAAGACTCACAGCTCACTCAAGGCCATGAGTAGTTTGTGTTTCTTTCTTTTTTTTTTTTTTTTTTTTTTTTTTTAATTTTTTTTTTAATTTTATTGTTTTTTAAACTTTACAATATTGTATTAGTTTTGCCAAATATCGAAATGAATCCGCCACAGGTATACCCGTGTTCCCCATCCTGAACCCTCCTCCCTCCTCCCTCCCCTACCCTCCCTCTGGGTCATCCCAGTGCACCAGCCCCAAGTATCCAGTACCATGC
>NW_011494919.1:558837-562581 GCF_000754665.1 Bison bison bison | reverse complement strand
ATGTTCTCCTCTAGGAGTTTTATAGTTTCTGGTCTTACGTTTAGATCTTTAATCTATTTTGAGTTTATTTTTGTGTAAGGTGTTAGAAAGTGTTCTAGTTTCATTCTTTTACAAGTGGTTGACCAGTTTTCCCAGCACCACTTGTTAAAGAGATTGTCTTTAATCCATTGTATATTCTTGCCTCCTTTGTCAAAGATAAGGTGTCCATATGTGCGTGGATTTATCTCTGGGCTTTCTATTTTGTTCCATTGATCAATATTTCTGTCTTTGTGCCAGTACCATACTGTCTTGATAACTGTGGCTTTGTAATAGAGTCTGAAGTCAGGTAGGTTGATTCCTCCAGTTCCATTCTTCTTTCTCAAGATAGCTTTGGCTATTCGAGGTTTTTTGTATTTCCATACAAATTGTGAAAGTATTTGTTCTAGCTCCGTGAAGAATACCGTTGGTAGCTCGATAGGGATTGCATTGAATCTATAAATTGCTTTGGATAGTATACTCATTTTCACTATATTGATTCTTCCAATCCATGAACATGGTATATTTCTCCATCTATTAGTGTCCTCTTTGATTTCTTTCACCAGTGTTTTAAAGTTTTCTATATATAGGTCTTTAGTTTCTTTAGATAGATATATTCCTAAGTATTTTATTCTTTCCGTTGCAATGGTGAATGGAATTGTTTCCTTAATTTCTCTTTCTGTTTTCTCATTATTAGTGCATAGGAATGCAAGGGATTTCTGTGTGTTGATTTTATATCCTGCAACTTTACTATAATCATTGATTAGTTCTAGTAATTTCCTGGTGGAGTCTTTAGGGTTTTCTATGTAGAGGATCATGTCATCTGCAAACAGTGAGAGTTTTACTTCTTCTTTTCCAATTTGGATTCCTTTTTCTTGGATTTCTTGGATTTCTTGGATTTCTTTTTCTGCTCTGATTGCTGTGGCCAAAACTTCCAAAACTATGTTGAATAGTAATGGTGAAAGTGGGCACCCTTGTCTTGTTCCTGACTTTAGAGGAAATGCTTTCAATTTTTCACCATTGAGGATAATGTTTGCTGTGGGTTTGTCATATATAGCTTTTATTATGTTGAGGTATGTTCCTTCTATTCCTGCTTTCTGGAGAGTTTTTATCATAAATGGGTGTTGAATTTTGTCAAAGGCTTTCTCTGCATCTATTGAGATAATCATATGGTTTTTGTTTTTCAATTTGTTTATGTGGTGTATAACATTGATTGATTTGCGGATATTGAAGAATCCTTGCATCCCTGGGATAAAGCCCACTTGGTCATGGTGTATGATCTTTTTAATGTGTTGTTGGATTCTGATTGCTAGAATTTTGTTAAGGATTTTTGCATCTATGTTCATCTGTGTTTCTATTAGTAAAGTAAAGTCTTTCAGTCATGTCAGATTCTTTGCTACCCCATGGACTATAGCTTGCACTAGGCTTCTCAGTCCATGGGATTTTCCAGACAAGAGTACTGGAGTGGGTTGCCATTAACCAGGGGGAAAAAACCCTTGAATCAGGTAGGATACCCTGAAGTGTACTGTCTCACTAGTTGAAAAAATTCTACCTAGATTAAGAGCTGTTCTCGTTTCACCAAGAAATGCTTTAAAGTGTTAGTGAAAGTGTTAGTTGCTCAGTTGTGTTCGATTCTTTGCAACCCTATGGACTGTAACCCACCAGACTCCTCTGTCCATGAAATTCTCCAGGCAAGAATTCTAGAGTGGGTTGCCATTCCCTTCTCCAGGAGATCTTCCCAACCCAAGGATTGAACCCTGGTCTCCTGCAATGCAGACAGGATTTTTACTGTATGATAATTGGATTTCCCCAAAGGAGAGGAGAAAGAGTTTCCGAAAATGCTATTTGAAAGAATAATTACTAAATATATTATATATTTGGTAAACTAAACTCTCTTTGGTCCAGTGAATGTTCAAAGTCCCATCTTTTCTTGAACTTGCTACTGAACTGAGAATTAAGAGGCAAGTTCACATGGAATAAGTGAGAGCAAAGGAAATTTTCTGTTGATGAGTTTACAAGAGATGGCTAGGAAGAGTACCAAATCCTCATGTGGTGAAGTGCTGAAGGGAGTGATTAGCTGGTTGCAAAGTTTTAACACTATGACACCCAAGATGGTCTTATCAAGGACAACCCACCCATCTGGCAGCAGTCTGGGGATTCACAGCATCTTCTAAGTATCCTCCCCTGATAAATGATCAACTTCTTGATTTTTTTATATTCCTCTTCTTCCAGATATTTTCGGTCTCTCTTCGAAATCTATGAAAACTTTTCTTCTTTCTTATATCTACTTATGAATTACTGTCCTCTGAGGGTTAAAACTTCCATAAAGCAGAGGTCGATAGTACCTGAGCAATTTGTTTCTTAGCGACTATTACCGCCCATTCTGGTCCATAGCTAGAGCAAGGCCCATGGGATGGCCACTTATTAACTTAGCTGAAAGAGGAGACAATAGGAAAAGTATTCATGGAGAAAACTTTATATCTCAGAAATTTATAGACACAAAGGGCATGAAATTCTGACTTTCTAGTTTGACATAATCCTCTGTTAGTCTTTTATTATACACCAGTGATTACAGTATTTGGCCATCCTTTGTCATTATGTAAGTTTTGAGTATAAATAGGTGGAAAATGAATGTGTTAGTTACTCAGTTGTGTACAACTCTTTGCAACTGACTAGCAGTTCAATGCTTCTTTCTGTAGACAGAGGTAGGGGGATATATCTGTCTCAGACTCAAACTCTTATCTGTCTCCTTAGCTACATAGTTGATCTCAGGGTCCCTGGTTCAGTGAGAACAGCAATGAGAACTGTAAGAGAGGGAAGCTCTCATGATTTTTTATAGCATCATTTCTGGAAGCAGTGAGTAGAAGAAAGTAATCTTGGCTGCATTTTACTTCTGGACCTTAAACATATACTTTGCCCATTTTTATCTTTAATGTTTTCTGTTCAGATGCTTACCATCTGCACCCATTTGCTTTACAATGCCTCCTGGATTCTACTAGGTCCTAGAGGATTCCCCACCCAGGTGCAAAATACAGTCTATGCTCAGTAAGTTCTGGAAGTAAAAATTGTAAGAAAGGACTGAAGGGATGATCTCTGAGTAACTGGCTTAAAAATGCCCAGACCACCCCAGAGAAAAATGAACACTGTGTACAGATTATGTTATCATGCCCACAGATCACGGTGATGAATGAGACTCCATAGACAAACTTGAATAGTGTGCTGTTCTGTAAGCAATGCATTTGTCATCTCAAGAGAGCCAGGTACTCACAGGACTTAAATCAGGCAGGATTTCACAGCATCTGTGATAGAGTCCTTTTAAAAACCACTTTAGAAGGTCATTTGATTTTTCATTTTATCTTCAGCATGAACAGAAAAAGTGGGAAACATGGCTTAGCTCCAATGGGACAAAATAAGATTTTATACTTTTTTTTTCTGATACTCTTTACAATAGAGTCTATTCTTTCATGATCAGCATTATCAAAGAAAATAAGATAATAATGGAACAAAAAGCTGTTTCATGTTCATCACTGAATTTAGTAGCTGTTAAGTTGTGACAGGATTATTTCTAAAATCTTTTGGAGATAATGCTCAATACATTTGACTCTGTGGCTGGTGTTACTCTGTAATTTCTATGCCCTTCATCTAAAATGTCTTCAGATCAGATCAGATCAGTCGCTCAGTCGTGTCCGACTCTTTGCGACCCCATGAATCGCAGCACGGCAGGCCTCC
>NW_011494919.1:557554-558432 GCF_000754665.1 Bison bison bison | reverse complement strand
AGAGCTTGTGCTTCTTCCAGCCCAGCATTTCTCATGATGTACTCTGCATATAAGTTAAATAAGCAGGGTGACAATATACAGCATTGACATACTCCTTTTCCTATTTGGAACCAGTCTGTTGTTCCATGTCTAGTTCTAACTGTTGCTTCCTAACCTGCATACAGGTTTCTCAAGAGGCAGATCAGGTGGTCTGGTATTCCCATTTCTTTCAGAATTTTCCACAGTTGATTGTGATCCACACAGTCAAAGGCTTTGGCATAGTCAATAAAGCAGAAATAGATATTATTCTGCAACTGTCTTGCTTTTTCCATGATCCAGCGGATGTTGGCATACATCCTGGTTTCAGCTCCGGTTCCTCTGCCTTTTCTAAAACCAGCTTGAACATCTGGAAGTTCATGGTTCACGTATTGCTGAGATGTTATGAGAATTTTCAGCATTACTTTACTAGCATGTGAGATGAGTGAAATTGTGCAGTAGTTTGAGCATTCTTTGATATTGCCTTTCTTTGGGATTGGAATGAAAACTGACCTTCTCCAGTCCTGTGGCCACTGCTGAGTTTTCCAAATTTGCTGGCATATTGAGTGCAGCACTTTCACAGCATCACCTATCAGGATTTGAAATAGCTCAACTGGAATTCCATCACCTCCACTAGCTTTGTTCGTAGTGATGCTTTCTAAGGCCCACTTGACTTCACATTCCATGATGTCTGGCTCTAGGTGAGTGATCATACCATTGTGATTATCTTGGTCGTGAAGATCTTTTTTGTACAGTTCTTCTGTGTATTCTTGCCACCTCTTCTTAATATCTTCTGCTTCTGTTTGGTCCATACCGTTTCTGTCCTTTATCGAGCCCATCTTGGCATGAAATTTTCCCTTGGT
>NW_011494919.1:526843-557416 GCF_000754665.1 Bison bison bison | reverse complement strand
TATCTCTAATTTTCTTGAAGAGATCTCTAGTCTTTCCCATTCTGTTGTTTTCCTCTATTTCTTTGCATTGACCGCTGAGGAAGGCTTTCTTATCTCTTCTTGCTATTCTTTGGAGATCTGCATTCAAATGCTTATATCTTTCCTTTGCTCCTTTGCTTTTCACTTCTCTTCTTTTCACAGCTATTTGTAAGGCCTCCCCAGATAGCCGTTTTTCTTAGTAGCCATAAGCAAACCATGTGTCCAGATATTCGTGTTTATGTTCCCATGCCTACTAAGAGAAACAAGAGCTTCTTAGAGGAATGTCTGATTCCAGGACTAGGGCAAAGAAGGTATAAGAGATAAAACTGGAAAACCTTCATGTGCCCAAAAGTTAAAAAAATATGCCTAGGAGAATAATAGAAACCAGTCAAAACAGAGTTGGCTTGACAGGGTTCCCATGGCTAAAGCAAAAGACAATTTGAGCACTAGCATAAATGAGCACCTTAATGAATTGTAACCCACTGAATGGAGTAGGAAATAAGCAAATACAAGAGAAATGAGAACATTTTCTCAAATTAGTGTGCAGACTGATAATTGTAGAAGGGAGTGATGGGGTAAAAAAATGTATATAATTTGTAAGCCATGATAGTAAAGATGAGTTCAGGGAAGAGACATACATCACAGAGTACAATATCTATGGAAACGGATGCTGCTGCTGCTGCTAAGTCACTTCAGTCATGTCCGACTCTGTGCGACCCCATAGACTGCAGCCCACCAGGCTCCCCCATGCCTGGGATTTTCCAGGCAAGAACACTGGAGTGGATTGGCATTTCTTTCTCCAATGCATGAAAGGGAAAAGGGAAAGTGACACGACTCTTAGCGACCCCATGGACTGCAGCCTACTAGACTCCTCTGTCCATGGGATTTTCCAGGCAAGAGTACTGGAGTGGGGTGCCAGTGCCTTCTCCATGGATGAGGAGTGGGCTATTTGCAAATTCTCAGCGTCTCACCATAGACTGACTGTCTAGTGGTAACAAGGGGAAAAATAGAAAACTAAGGAGGGGAGAAAGCAAACAGCAACTTGACCTGACGATCCAGAGTAATCTCATCATTAGGAGGCATATAGATATCATGTGTCTTGGTATGTGATATCCTGAGACGGACGTATCACTCTGCATATTCCAGTTGGAGCTACATAACCTGTGTTCTCTAATCATAAGAATACATTTGTGGCGGTGGTGTTAGTCACTCAGCGTGTCCAACTCTTTGTGACCCCAAGGACTAACGTGGCCCGCCAGGCTCCTCTGTCCATGGAATTCTTCAGGCAAGAATGCTGGGGTGTGTTGCTATTCCCTTCTCCAGGGATTGAACCTGGGTCTCCAGCATTGCAGAGAGCTTCTTTACTGTCTGAGCCACCATTAGGAGAACACATTACTCAAGCTCAAATTAAGAAATTTTATAAAATTAGAAATTTTATTGAAGTAAAATTTAATTATTAAGTTTTATCAAAATAAAATTAAAACCAGCCTGAAGTTTTTAAAAAATGCCAATATTTTGACAAAGAAAAGCTAAGAAACTCTTACAGACTGAAAGAAGTGAGGGAGATATGGAAATTATAAATGTGGCATGTGACCCAATATGTGGTCTTGGACCGGGAATACAGACTACAGATTAAATGAAAATATTATCTCAGTGTTAAATTTCCATAATTTATTTCTCATTTTATTTCTTGAATTTCTAGGTATTTAAGTTTGGAGAGTCATATCACTGTTTCTTCAACTTCATTGTCAGTTTTAGAGAAAGAATTTCTTCAGCAGGAATTTTTGATTCATATTTTTCTATTTTCTTCTATAGTAGATTTGTTCTTATAAAATTTTGGAATTTTCCTTTCATTTATTCTCTATTGTCAAGTATTTTGTGGACAAAATTGCAAGTCCAAAAACATCCTTTTCTATCAGTATCGAAAAGTTGAAAGTTAAGTCGCTCAGTCATGTCCAACTCTTGGTGACCCCGTGGACTGTAGCCCACCAGGCTCCTCTGTCCGTGGGATTCTCCAGGCAAGAATACTGGAGTGGGTTGCCAGTTCCTTCTCCAGGGGATCTTCCTGACCCAGGGATCGAACCCAGGTCTCCCTCATTGCAGGCAGACGCTTTAGCCTCTGAGCCACCAGGGTGGTGAAGTGCAATTTCCTTAATGGAAGATGTTAGCAGTTTGGGTAGAAAGGGCATCAATGGCATATCTCCCTTCTCTTTCATTGATGCATGTTCCTTAATTTTACCGTTTTACTTTGCTTTGTGTTTTCACTGCCATGAATCTAGGTCAAATAAGGCAACTGACATTTTTCAGAACCAGAATTTCCTTTATTATTTCTTTTATCAGATTCCTTAAAAGGGTCCAGAGGCTTGGCCCTTCAAACCATATTTAAATTATACAGTCTTGTTTTCACTGTGGATGGTGACAGAGAAAGTAGTATTCATGAAATAAAAGCTGGGATGTATATTGTAAGCATATCATGACAATTGTATTATTTCTGCTTTTCCTATGTTTTTGGTTCACCCAAATAATAATCTGTATTTGCTGTGGGTTGAGGAATCAACCTATATCAGGCTGGAAACTTAATTTTGAAGGCAGTGGAACTGGTAAGGTTTCTTTGAGTGGGCTCTTGATCAGCAGTATAAAGTAGGTGTCTGCCAGGGCGTTTTGTTGTTTGGTTTATTTATTTATTTTGTAAATTCATAGAGCTCTTGTCTTTTCGTGGAAAGCTATTCTCACCTGTGAGTCATCCTCAATTATAGCCTCATCTTCACAGAATTTCATGCCTCAAGGAAAGGTCACACCGCCCAAGTCAGTGGACCACACTTCTTCCATGGTCGTCCAGTGGTGGCTCAACAGGTCTTACTCTATTAGAACTGTGGATTCTTTGAAGGCAAGTGTCTCCCTTACCCTTCCATCCACATAGAGATCTAAGGGACACCACCTGTGTCTACTAACTGAATGGGGCAGGATTGTTGTAGGTGGGCCACATTTTTAGTTTTAGCCCAGGCCTAGAATTTGCAGTGTGTCCTGAGTTGAATGTGTGCTTAGACAACTTAGCTAGGGGACCTTAACTGGTCTGTGTAGAGCAATGGGTGACATGTAGGAGTTTTCCCCAAAAGGAAATGGGTAAAGGGAAAAGAAGCACAGGATAAATGAGAGAGAGAGAGAAAGTAGAGGCAGTCTGTACCACAGGACAGAAAACTAAAGCCAAAATCCAGAGCACGCCAAGAGCTGTTGTATTTTTAAGGAGGATGATTAACACACAACTTAAGGTATTTGCAATGCTACAGTGGCTGCAGCATACATTTTTGTGACTCTCCAAAACTTGAGTATGTTAAAATATATACAACATATGTAAGTGTTTTGTTTTTAGGAACATGAAGGAAAATGCTGTTTCCTGACTGGGTTAAAAGAGAATAAAAACCATAGGCATGGAACACTCACACAGTTGTGAAAATGAATCCAAATCAGAAGCAGAAACTTAGAAGGAAGGATGACCACAAAATTACATATATAGATAATTTGCTAAAATCGTGAGTAGGATTTTCCAGAAGATATGAATTGAAGACTTAAGGCAGTTTCATCTAGTGTTTAAGAAGCAGGGCATCCATGCTGGTTTCTCAAATTTATTTCTCTCTCTCTCTCTCTATAGAGGCACAATAATTCTCACGTAGTAGGCTACATATTTGCTTAAGAGGTGAGCCCAAAATGTTTTCAGTTTGTTTGTTTGTTTGTTTTAAATAATTACTTTATTTTAGTTGGAGGCTAATTACTTTGCAGTATTGTGGTGGTTTTTGCCATACATTGACATGAGTCAGCCATGGGTGTACATGTGTTTCCCATCCTGAACACCCCTCCCCATCCCATGCCTCAAGGTTGTCCCAGTGCACCGGCTTTGAGTGCCCTGTTTCATGCATTGAACTTGTACTGGTGTTATAACTGAACAGTTTTTAGAAGTAAATAGCCAGTGGAATCTATTATAGCATTGCAATGCAAATAATCAAGATTAGAAGACACCCAAGTGCCGAACAGCAGAGAAATGACTAAACAAATTATAGCACATAAGCACTATGTCATACATGCCACAATTTTGAAGATTGAAGTATATCTATATAAGTTGACATAAAGTTTTCCAAGACATGATGTTATGTGAAACATATATGCTGCCCAATATACAGGTACATCTATCCTATTTTATGAAAAATCTCTGGGAGCATATATAATAACACAGTATTTCCTCTAGTGAAAGGATTTAATTGGGTATAAAAGTAGATCTTAACCTTTCACTTTCTATCCTTCTATATTATTTAAAGCATTGTTATGGGAATTAATATATATAAAATATAATTCATATATATTAATATATAACATACATATACAGTATAAAATAGAACTGTTTTTTAGGGGCATGGCCAATTGAGTAAATTCAAAATGCTTTCTGTTGCAATTAAAATACTGGATAAATATAGAAATTGTATGTGTATATATTTACATATGTATATATGTGTAATTTTGAGCTCATAGACAAAAATTGGAAATAAAAACCCACAGATACTCCCAATAAATGGGAAGAGGAGATAGTACATGTCAGGTGGGAACTAGATCAGGTAAATCTTTGTTAGATATGGATGTGGTTATCAGACTGAAAAATAGATCATCACAAATAGATGGTTGGGATTTTCTCTTTATTCAGTTTTATTGCAGCATAATTTGATAAGGTGACACTCACCAATTTAACTTGCACAGTTCAATGAGCTTTGATAAATGCGTGGTTGTATATCTACACCACAATCAAATATAGAACACTCTCATCAAGCCAGAGACCTCTCTGGTGGTTCTTTGTAATCAATATCTTTCTGTCACACCCAGCTCCAAGGAGCCATTGATCTGATTTCTCTCCTTATAGTTTTGTGTTTTCCACAATTTCATATAAATGGAATAATACATTAGGTATGCTTTTCAAATCTGGTTTCTTTCCACTTAGCATAATGCTTTTGAGATTCATTCTTTTTGTTACCTGTACCAATCGTTCATTCCTTCCTTTTATTGGTAGTACCCTATTGTGTTGCTTTACCATGATAGGTTTAGTTATTCCTCAGTTAATGGACGTTATGGTTGATTAGAGTTTGGAATTATTCTACTTAAAGCTGCTATAAACATTTGTATACAGGTTCTATGTGGGAATATCTTTTTCATTTTCCTCAAATATCTAGGAGTAGAATTGCTGGATCATATAGTAAGTACATGTGTGAATTTGTAAGATAAACTGTCAATCTGTTCTCCAAAGTGGCTTAGTAATTTACATTCTTAACAGAAATTTGTTAGAATTTAATTATTTTATAGCCTTGCCATAACTTGGTTTTGTTATCATTGTTACTATATCTTTATTTTTATGTTCTAATACGTAGTGGTATCTCATTGTGGTTTCAAATTTGTATTACCCTAATGATTGTGTTACATTTGTCATCTTTATTATTTTTTGGTATAGCATCTGTTCAAATCTTTTACCTGTGTTTTTTTTACTGAATTGTTTAGTTGTTTTAATATTGAGCTGTGAGAACTTTATGTTCTGGATGCAAGCCCTTTATGAAATAAATGTTTTGCAAATATTTTCTGCATTATATAGGGTGGTCTAATTTTCTTAATGGAGATCTTCAAAGAATAAGAGTTCTTAATTTTTATGGTCTAATTTTTCAATTTTTTGCTTTTTGTCCATATTTTTTGCACTGTCAAAGAAATCTTAACCATGTTCATAAAGATTTTATGAATTTTATTTTACAGTTTCTAGAGTTTTATATGTTACATTTAGGCCTGTTATCTATTTCAATATTTGTGGTCTATTAATATTTGTATAAGTTGAAAGGGAAGGATCAAGGCTTTTTTTTTTTCATAAGGATGCCCATTAATAAGCATCATGTATTGAAAAGACAGTTCTTTCACCACTGAAAATCGCTTACTATGGAAAATTAGTTGACATATATATGTAGACCTGTGTTTATGCATTCTACTCTGTCCTGTTGGCCTGTGTCTCTTTTTATATCAATACCATCCTATCTTGATTAGTGTAGCTTTATAACATAGATCATATAGTAACCTTTTTTCTGACTTCTAAACAAGCTTTAAAATTTATTCACCACCTTCACTTTTTTTTTCTTGAAATATAGTTGACTTACAATATTTTATGAGTTTTAGGCGTATGACATAGTGATTTGATATTTAAATATATTATGGGATTATCACTATGGTAAGCCTGGTAACCATCTGTCACCATACAAAGTTATTATAGTATTATTGATTATATTTCTTATGCTGTATATTAAATCCCTGTGACATATTTATTTTAGAATTAGAAGTTTGCTTCTTAATCCCCTTCACAAATTTGACCTCTTTACCCTCCTACCTCTTTACCCTCTGGCAACCAGCAGTTTGTTCCCTGTATCTGAGAAAGTTGCTCAGTAACGTCCGACTCTTTGTGACCCCATGGACTATACAGTCCATAGAGTTCTCCAGGCCAAAGTAACTAGAGTGGGTAGTTATTCCCTTCTCCAAGGGATCTTTCCAACTCAGGGATTGAACCCAAGTATCCCACATTGCAGGTGGATTCTTTACCAGCCCAGCCACCAGGGAAGCCCGTGTATCTATGAGTCTGCCTCTATTTTGTTTTATTTGTTTATTTGTTTTTTTTAGGTCCTATATATAAGTAAAATCACATGGCATTTGCCTGTCTCTTTATGACTTATTTCACTTAGTATAATACCCTTTAGGTGCATCCATGTTGTTGCAAATGTCAAGATTTCATTCTTACAAGTAATCTTTTAAAAATCAAGTAGTGTCAAAAGTCCTCTACTTATGTTCCTTTAAAAACCACTTTGGTTATTTGCAAGGCTTTGTGTTTTCCATGTAAATTTAGAATCAGCTTGTCAATTTCTATAAAAGATGTATACTGGGATTTTGTTTGGGATTATTCTGAATCAATAGATCAGTTTTGGAAGAACTGAAATCTTAACAATGCTTAGCCTTTCAATCCATAAATATAGGGTATCACTCCATTGCATTAGGTCTGTATTAAGTTCTCTCATCAAATGCTTTCATTTCCAACATGCAGGTCTTGCATATTTTATTAAGTCTATTCATAATTTCATGATTTGATATATTATAAATTGTATTATGTTTCTTACTTCAATTTCCCAATATTTTTTTGTCACATATACAAGTATAAATTGTTTTTGTTATCTTGACTTGGCTTCTTTTGACCTTGAAAAATTGTGTTGTTTTAAATTTTCTGGAGAATATACAGGTTTTTTTCCCCCCAACCTTCATGCTTTTTATATTTTTTCCCTTATTTCATTCACTTAGACCTCCAATAAAATATTGAATGGAAATTATTACATCAGATATCTTAACCTTGTACTCAATCTTAGGGGAAAGACATTTAGCTTTTCACCATTTAGTATGGGAAGATACTTTAGAGAAGGGACTGGCTACCCACTCCACTATTCTTGCTTGGGGAATTCCATGGACAGAGGAGCAGGGTGGGCTACAGTCCATGGGGTAGCAAAGAGACATGACTGAGCAACTAATACTTTACTTTTCACTTCTTATAACTCTGCACCTGTTATTAGATCAGATCAGGTCAGATCAGATCAGTCGCTCAGTCATGTCCAACTCTTTGCCATCCCATGAATTGCAGCATGCCAGGCCTCCCTGTCCATCACCAACTCCCGGAGTTCACTGAGACTCACATCCATCGAGTCAGTGATGCCATCCAGCCGTCTCATCCTCTGTCATCCCCTTCTCCTCTTGCCCCCAATCCCTCCCAGCATCAGAAATTCGCTACTAGTGAAATAAGTCAAAGAGATCTTCTACATTATTTATACTGATAAATAGCATTATGTTTAGTCTTTTTAACATGTCTAATCTTTTGTGGTTATTTTAAAATATATTCAGTTCATATTTATAGTATTATATTAATCTCTATAAAATATATAAGATCTAATTACTGACATAGAATACTAGGAATATTATACACTTCTGTGGAATAGACAAAGTAAACTTCCTCCTAGTGAAGATTTGAGTACCCACTATTCATTTCTATCAACAGATAAATATCCTTTCATTAAGTACTAGTAGTTATTTTCATATCTTTCCTCTATTTTGATTTGACCAACCTTGGGAAGGCAATGGCATCCCACTCCGGTACTCTTGCCTGGAAAGTCCCATGGACAGAGGAGCCTGGCAGGCTGCAGTCCATGGGGTCGCTAAGAGTCGGGCACGACTGGGTGACTTCCCTTACTTTTCACTTTCATGCATTGGAGAAGGAAATGGCAACCCACTCCAGTATTCTTGCCTGGAGAATCCCAGGGACAGAGGAGTCTAGTGGGCTGCTGTCTATGGGGTCGCACAGAGTCGGACATAACTGAAGCAACTTAGCAGCAGCAGCAGCAGCAGCTTATAATCGGAGAAGGCAATGGCATCCCACTCCAGTATTCTTGCCTGGAAAATCCCATGGACGAAGGAGCCTGGTAGGCTGCAGTCCATTGTGTCGCTAAGAGTCAGACATGACTGAGCGACTTCACTTTCTCTTTTCACTTTCATGCATTGGAGAAGGAAATGGCAACCCACTCCAGTGTTCTTGCCTGGAGAATCCCAGGGATGGCGGAGCCTGGTGGGCTGCCGGCTATGGGGTCGCACAGAGTCAGACACGACTGAAGCAACTTAGCAGCAGCAGCAGCTTATAATAAAGCTCATTTTACTTGAGCTAATAAAATAAGTTTACATCTAAATTTTATTGTTGTTGTTTCCAGATTAGCTACATATATCAAGGTAGTTACATTGAGTCCTTAATATATTTAATACAACAAAATTCCAGTCATTGTTTTTTAAATGGTTTATATAGACTAAAATAGTAGTTCCAGTTAAAGTCAGGTTATTTGGTACTATATATTGTTGAATGAAAATATGATCAAAGTTGGGGTATCTGTCACTCTTTTTAATACATCAGTTGACTCAGTAGCTCTGAAATTGTTTTGGGGGTGTAATTTTTTTCTGCCACTGTTATGTATGAGCTTCTAGTAAAACTCCTTTTTCATGGAGTCCAGTGTATCTACTCGCCAGCCAGAACTTTCAATATGCAGTGAGCTTCCTTCTGTTTTATGTGTTATCATGGTCTTTACAGATGGAGCTTTGGGTAAACACTTTTGACATATTGTAATAATATCCAGAAAATGCAGTATATCTCTAATTTAGAGCAGATTGTGACATATTTCTAAATTAAGAAAACTGAGAATCACAAATATTTATTTCTATAACCTTGTTGCTAACATGAGGATTCCTGTAGACATTTAATCCATGTATGGCTTAAATAATTCCATAAATTATTCTCTAAGTTTTGTAGATTTTCATAGGAAACTTAGGTAGTCATGCTTCCCTTTATACTCAGTCTTCCAACAATTTGATTTTTTTTCTAGTTATCTGTCATGATAAGTTATACTTTTATGATTCATATTGACTTGCATTTATTCAATGTACTTTTGTATATTTGCTTATCCCCAGTAAAATCCTTGGTAATTTTCAATTGTTTATTAACCTCTGTTTTAATATTGATGTAGAACCTCTGTCAAATATATGGCATACTAAGCAAACTGTTGATGATAGGCTAATCACATTCTATTTTAAATCTAATGCTATCAATAGTACAACTTACTTGTCTTCTAAATGGACTCAGGTCCAAGTAGCATTACAGGAGATTAATTAAATATCTTTGAAATAAAATCTGTAGTGGGAAAAAAAAAAAACAAATCTTGATGCTAATCAGGAGATTCAGATTATCCTTCTGGACAAGTCGCTCCCTGACTCTCTGTATTTGGAAAATTCACTTGGTTTCATTTTGTCTCCTTGTCAGTGAAATAAGGTTAAATTCATTATTCTTAGAGCTCCTTTTCTTTGAGCTCTAAAGTTCTATGACTTCAATTTATGATTATTGTTTTTAATCTATGGCAATTCATTGAACACTTAAGAAATGCTATTTGTGGCCCATTTACTCAGTATATGCTTCAAAATCTTTACAACTGGCATGGTCAGTTTTATGATGTAGAAAAACATACAGAGCTCTAAGTGTGGGAACTCAAAGTTGTTCTGAAGTGTTTTTGTTGCTGTTTCTCATAATCAGTTCATCTGTAATATTTGTTTTGAATATTGTTTGTTATCACTGATCTCATTTACATTTGATCTTTTGATTCTTTAGGAGTGTAGAATTTCTCTCATGCTTCAGTATTCATATTTGTATACATTAGGTAGCCATGCTGATCATTCAATGTTTTGTAATATTTCCCACTTTGAAATATATATTGTAGAATTCTAATATAACAAAGAAGTGAAAATGTTAAAAACTCAGTTGTATCTGTCACTTTGCAACCCCATGGACTGTAGCCCACCAGACTCCTCTGACCATGAAATTCTCCAGGCAAGACTACTATAGTGGGTAGCATGCCCTTCTTTAGGGGATCTTCCTGACCCAGGGATCAAACCCAGATTCTGCAATGTAGGCAGATTCTTTACTGTCTGAGCCACCAGGGAAGCCCACAATATATAACAAACTGAATATCAAAGGGCCTGATATTCTTGTTTTTCAATTTATTTTTAATTGGAGGATAGGTGCTTTATAATGTTGTGCTGGTTTTTGCAGTACAACAATATTAATCAGCCATAAATATACATCTGTCCCCTCACTCTGGAACCTCCCTCCCTCCCCACCCTCTAGGTCACCTCAGAGAACTGGGCTGAGTTCCCTGTGTCATATAGCAACTTCCCAATAGCTATCTATTTTACACATGGGAATATATATATTTCAATGCTACTCTCTCAATTCATCGTGTTCTTTCCTTCCCCTGCTGCATCCATGAATCCATTCTCTACATCTATGTCTCTATATTACTGTCCTGAAAGTAGGTTCATTAGTATGATTTTTCTAGATTTCATATATGTGTGTGTATATATATATATATAATGCATATATGTGTATATGCATTAATATGCAATATTTGTTTTTCTCATTTTGACTTACTTTACTCTGTATAATGGGCTCTAGGTTCGTCCACCTCAGTTCAACTGACTCAAGTTTGTTCCTTTTTATGGCTGAGTAACATTCCATTGTATATACGTACCACAATTTTCAAATATAATCTCTTCAAAAATTTTCTCATACCCTTTCTTTTTCTCGTCTTCTTTGGGACCCCTATAATTCTAATGTTGGTGTGTTTGGCATTGTCCCATAGGTCTCTAAGACTATCCTTTGTTCTTTTCATTCTTTTTACTTTATTCTGCTCTTCAGAACTTATTTCCACCATTTTATCTTCCAGCTCACTCATTTGTTCTTCTGCTTCAGATATTCTCTTATTGATTCCTTACAGAGTATTTTTAATTTCAGTAATTGTGTTGTTTGTATGTTTATTCTTTAATTCTTCCAGGTCTTTGTTAATTGATTCTTGAATTTTCTCCATTTTGTTTTCAAGGCTTTTGATCATCTTTACTATCACTATTCTGAATTCTTTTTCAGGTAGTTTGCCTATTTCCTCTTCAT
Source organism: Bison bison bison (assembly GCF_000754665.1). Taxonomy (NCBI): domain Eukaryota; kingdom Metazoa; phylum Chordata; class Mammalia; order Artiodactyla; family Bovidae; genus Bison; species Bison bison. The sequence goes on along the minus strand of NW_011494919.1, from coordinate 545,823 downwards.
TTATTTGGATTTCTGTGTTTCTAGTTTGTTCTTTCATTTGTGTAGTTTTTCTCTGCCTTTTCATTATCATTTTTTTAACTTATTGTGTTTGAGGTCTCCTTTTCCCAGGCTTCGAGGTGAATTCTTTCTTCCTTTTGGTTTCTGCCTTCCTAAGGTTGGTCCAGTGGTTTGACTCAGCTTCTTATAGGGTGAGATTTGTGCTGAGTTTTTTGTTTGTCTGTTTTTCCTCTGATGGGCAAGACTGAGTGAGGTGGTAATCCTGTCTGCTGATGACTGGGTTATGGATGTGAGAGTTGGACTATAAAGAAAGCTAAGCACTGAAGAATTGATGCTTTTGAACTGCGATGTTGGAGAAGACTCTTGAGAGTACCTGGGACAGCAAGGCGATCCAACCAGTGAATCCTAAAGGAAATCAGTCCTGAATATTCATTGGAAGGACTGATGCTAAATCTGAAATTCCAATACTTTGTCCACCTGATATGAAGAACTGACTCATTGGAAAAGACCCTGATGCTGGGAATGATTGAAGGTGGGAGGAGAAGGTGACGACAGAGGATGAGATAGTTGGATGGCATCACTGACTCAATGGACATGAGTTTGGGTAAGCTCTAGGAGTTGGTGATGGACAGGAAAGCCTGGCATGCTGCAGTTCATGGGATCACAAAGAGTCGGGCATGACTGAGCGACTGAACAGATATGATAATTGGGTTTGTATTTTTGTTTTGTTTGTTGTTTAGATGAGGCGTCCTGCACAGGGTGCTGCTGGTGATTGGGTGATGCTGGGTCTTGTACTCAAGTGGGTTCATTTGTGTGAGTTCTCACTATTTGATACTCCCTAGGGTTAGTTCTCAGATATGCAGATGACACCACCCTTATGGCAGAAAGTGAAGAACTAAAGAGCCTCTTTATGAAAGTGAAAGAGGAGAGTGAAAAAATTGGCTTAGAGCTCAACATTCAGAAAACTAAGATCATGGCATCCAGTCCCATCACTCCGTGGCAAATAGATGGGGAAACAATGGAAACAGTGGTTGACTTTATTTTTTGGAGCTCCAAAATCACTGTAGACAGTGATCGCAGCCATGAAATAAAAAGACACCTACTCCTTGGAAGGAAAGCTATGACCAATCTAGATAGCATATTAAAAAGCAGAGACATTACTTTGCCAACAGAGGTCTGTCTAGTCAAGGCTATGGTTTTTCCAGTAGTCATGTATGGATGTGAGAGTTGGACTATAAAGAGAACTGAGCACCAAAGAATTGGTGCTTTTGAACTGTGGTGTTGGAGAAGACTCTTGAGAGTCCCTTGGACTGCAAGGAGATCCAACCAGTCCATCCTAAAGGAGATCTGTCCTGGGTGTTCTTTGGAAGGACTGATGTTGAAGCTGAGGCTCCACTACTTTGGCCACCTGATGCAAAGAGTTGACTCATTTGAAAAGACCCTGATGCTGGGAAAGATTGAGGGCAGTAGGAGAAGGAGACAACAGAGGATGAGATGGTTGGATGGCATCACCAACTCAATGGACATGAGTTTGAGTAGACTCCAGGAGTTGGTGATGGACAGGGAGGCCTGGTGTGCTGCGGTTCATGGATTCACAAAGAGTTGGACATGACTGAGTGACTAAACTGAACTGAACTGAAGGGTTAGTTCTCTGGTAGTCTAGGGTCTTGGAGTCAGTGCTCCTGTTCCAAAGGCTCAGGGCTTGATCTTTTTCATGGAAGGAATTTCCAGTTTGTAGCTGGTAAATGTCTCCAGAGAACTGCTTGAAGGCAGGATTTCATGTAAGAAATATGTTTCGCTTCAGAATCTCCTGGAGAACTTCACAAAATGTGGACCCCTTCATCCCATGTTACACCTTCCCAGGGCAAAGCTGTGGGTTTGCCCATGTGTCTTTTTGAATTGTAATTTTCTCAGGGTATATGCCCAGTAGTGGACTTTCTGGGCCATATGGTAGTTTTAGTCCTAGTTTTTTAAGGAATTCCACACTGTTCTCCGTAATGGCTGTATCAATTTACATTCCCACAATATTGAAAGGGGGTTCCCTTTTCTCCACAATCTCCCCAGCATTTATTATTTGTAGATTTTTTGATCATGGCGATTCTGACTGGTATGAGGTGATACTTCATTGTAGTTTTGATTTGCATTTCTATAATAATAGTGATGTTGAGCATATTTTCATGTTTTTGGTGGCCATCTGTATGTCTTTAGAGCAATGTCTCTAGGTTTTCTGCCCATTTTTTGATTGGGTTGTTTTTCTGATATTGAGCCGCATGAGCTGCTTGTATATTTTGGAAATGAATCCTTTGTCAGTTGCTTCACTTGCCATCATTTTCTCCCATTCTGATAGTTGTCTTTTAATTTTGTTTATAGTTTGCTTCCTGTGCAAAAGTTTTTAAGCTTAATTAGGTCCCATTTGTTTTGGTTTTGTTTGTTTGTTTGTTTCTATTTCTGTTACTTTAGGAGTTGGGTCAAAGAGGATCTTGTGATTTAGGTCATAGATTATTCTACCTGTTTTCCTCTAAGAGTTTTATAGTTTCTGGCCTTAAGTTTAGGTCTTTAATCCATTTTGAGTTTACCTTGATGTATGGTTTTAGGAAGTGTTCTAATTTCATTCTTTTACAGATAACTATCCAGTTTTCTTATCACCATTTATTGAAAAGACTGTCTTTTTTCCACTATATATTATTGCCTACTTTGTCAAAGATAATGTGCCAATAGATACATGTGTCTATCTCTGGGTTTTCTATCTTGTTCTATTAATGTATATTTCTGTTTTTGTGCCAGTACCATACTGTCTTGATTGCTGTCACTTTGATTTTGCATTTGACATAGTATAACTGTAATTTTATTAAGAAATTTCATTCACCCACAGTAGGATTCTGTTCTGAGAAATGTGTCTGATTTCTAGAGTGTATGCACTGCAATGGAAAGTATCATCTGATGAGAAATCCTTCCAAATATCTTAGATAAAATAACTGTTAGCTTGAATGTAATAGTTCAATAATTGTTTTATGAAGGTCTGGTATGAAAATATTAATTGTGACTCAAATAGAAAATCAGGAAACAGAAACTGGCCAGATGTCCTGAAAAACCACATAGTAGAATTCATGGTTGAGGGATTTAGTAACTTCTTGGGGGAAGAAAAACCCTGATGGACTGAAATTTGAGTAAATTTATGAAAGTCCTTGTAAAAATTGTCATACTAATGGATAAAAAAGAAATACAACCAATATATTGCATGAATAACAATGATTATCACACATTGAATTTTCAATGCTGGTGGAAATGTGAAGTGACATGGTCAGTTTGGAAGACTATTTCTTTTTAATTTAGTTTTTATTTTATATTGGAGTATAATTGATATTGAGTGTAATGGATCTTCCCTATAGCTCAGAGGGTAAAGAAACTGCATGCAATGCAGTAGGCCCAGGTTCAATCCCTGGTCAGGAAGATCCTCTGGAGAAGGAAATGGCAATCCACTCCAGTATTCTTACCTGGAGAATCCCATGGACAGAGGAGCCTGGCGGGCCACAGTCCATGCAGTCACAAAGAGTCGGACACAACTGAGCGACTAACACGACTATAATTGATTTACAGTGTTGTATTAGTTTCAAGTGTACAGCTAGGTGATCTAGTTATACATGTACATGGATCCACTCTTTTTCAGATTGTTTTCCTACATAGGTTATTACAGATTACTGAGCTGATTTTCTTGTTGATTTTCTTGACATATACAGTACGTAATTGTTGTTTACCTATTTTACATATGATAGTGTGTATATGTTCATCCCAAGCACCTAATTTATCTGCTCCCCCACCTTTCCCATTTGGTAATCATTTGTTTCCAAAGTCTGTAAGTCTAAGTCTGTTTCTGTTTTGTAAATGAGTTCATTCATATAACTTTTTAAGATTCACCATATAGGTGATATCATATAATATTTGTCTTTTTCTGACTTATTTCACTTAGTATGATAATCTCTAGGTCCATCCATGTTTATGCAAATGGAATTATTTCATTCTTTTTATGGCTGAGTTCCAATATTCCACTGTATATATGTACCACATATTCTTTATTCTTTCCTCCATTGATGGGCATTTAGGTTGCTTCCATATCTTGGCTTGTAAATAGTTTTGCAATGTACATTGGGGTGCATGTATCTTTCCAAATTATGATTTTCTCCAGATATATGCTCAGGAGTGGGTTTGCTGGATCATAGCTGGGTTTAGCTAAATATAGCTAAACCTATGAACCCATAATCATCCTTGTACATATTTCTAAGTTATCTGATAACTCAGTCTCACAAAAGACTCCATAAATTAATGTTTATAGCAGCTTTATTGGAATCAACTAGAATGGTCTTTATAAGGCGAATGGTTAAACAGACTGTGTTATTTCCATACAATGGAATGGTATTCAGCAGTAAAAGGAAATGAGCTATCTTGGCATTGAGTTATGAATTAATCTAAAATAGATATTGATAAGTTAAAGAAGCCAAGGCAAAAAGACTATATACCATATTATTCCATTTATTATTATTACTTCCATTCTGGAAAAGGCAAACTCATAGAGATTATAAACTGATCAGGGGTATCTAATGGTTCAGAATGGGAGTGGGGGTACTGAATAGGAGAAAAGGTCATTGTTTAGAGTAAAGAAACTGTCCTGTATAATACTGGGTGATACTGGAATTATAGATACATAGTACTATGCACTTGTCAAAATCCATTGAGCTTTGTAACACAAAAATGTATGCAAATTATCTATCTTTACACATACACACACACACATATATAAAGCAACTCTGTAAGTGAGTGGATTCTAAAAAAATAATGGCAAAAAGAACCATATATAAACATTGTGCACTGATCAATCAAGTGTTTCACATGGGGATGGAAATTAACAGTTCTCAAAACCAGTACATATGTTTATTGGAATAAGTAAATAAATGCATAAAAATGATGGGACCTGAATTTCTCTCTATTAGAGTGGGGGGTTACAGACAAGTAACCAGCAGAGGCTAGAAGCATCCAGGTTATAATGGATTAGAGTTGGAGACATCAGTATGACCTCAGGTTTAGCCCTAATGTAGATAGAAATAGTTGTTTTGTTGTTCAGTCAGTAAGTCATGTCCTATTCTTTGAAAGTCCATTGACTGTGGCACACCAGGCTTCTCTTCCCTCTACTACCTCCTGGAGTTTGCTCAAGTTCATGTCCGTTGAGTTGGTGATGCTATCTAACCATCTCATCCTCTGCCACCCTCTTTTCCTTTTGTCTTCAGAAAAGACCCAGCATTAGGGTCTTTTCCAATGAATCATCTCTTCACATCAACAGGTCAAAGTATTGGAGCTTCAGCTTAAACATTAGAGATGATTACATATACATGTATTTTTAGACATGTGTTTATGCACAGATTAGTATAAACACATATATTTCCTTGTTTTGCCAACTGGGAGGACCTAGAAGCAATTGCACTCTTAATAGGGATGAGCACACCCAGTACCCATGTCTTGATTTTTTTATTTTGTTTTATGTCAAAAATGGAACTTTATTTAGTCTTCATATCACAATTCTGAAACAAGCCAAAGTTTAAAGGTTTGACTCACAGCCTCACCTCCTTCGAAAAGGAACCACAAAGAAACTACTGACGAAAACAATGAAAGACTGACCATGGGTGGAAAAATTGCAACCAGGCTGAAAGATTTGTTTTTCTGACTTTCTTCACTCTGTATAACAGACTCCACTTCATTCTTTTTTATAACTGAGTAATATTCCATTGTATATGTGTACCACATATTCTTTATCCATTCATCTGTCGTGGGACATCTGGATTGCTTCCATGTCCTAGCTATTATGAAGAGAGCTCCTATGAAAATTAGAGTACATGTATCTTTTTCAATTATGGTTTTCTCAGGGTATATGCCCAGTAGCGGTATTGCTGGGTCATATGACAGTTTTATTCCTAGTTTTTTAAGGAATTGCCATACTGTTCTCCATAGTGGCTGTTAACAATTTATATCCCCACCAATAGTGCAAGCAGGTTCCCTTTTCTTTACATCTGGTCCAGAATTTGACTTTTAACATTATTCCCCAGTAAAAGGATTAACCAATCTATGGAGAAATGCTTGATTCTAGGAATGTGGCAGAAAATATACAAATGAGCTTATAGCATCTTATAGTACAAGTAAGTACATACACACAAATGGGGATAAGTTAAAAGATGCAAAGGAGCCAAGTGAAGGAGTTTCCAATAGTTAAAGCTGCAGTAATGAAATCTGAGCAGGGCCTTTACTTAACAGAATAAATGCAGCAATACTGGGTTACAACACAAAGTATAAAGTATCTATAAATCCATATTGATATTTTAATTGATAACAAGTGGATCTCCTTTCTTTCAGTATGAACTAAGCATAGCAAACTCCAAAGATTGTGGTATGAGAACTGGAGGGTAAAAGGAATAAATTTACATTGGGAGAAACTTGAAAAACACTACCTCAGCCCAGAGATCAAGGTTAACATCAACATTGATAAGTCTTTTTTTTTGATAGATTGTCTTGATTCTGTCACAAAGAGAATGGCATTTTCCTTTCTGGTTGTTCCAAACACACAGTCCCAGTCTAACCATGAGAAAAAAATATCATGCAAGTCCTAATTGAGGGACAGTCTACAAAATATCCAACCAGCACCTTTCAGAACTGTCAAGGGCATCAAAAACATGAAGATTTGTGAAACTGTTGTAACCAAGAGGAGTCTGGGAGAATATGACAACCAAATGTAAAATGAGACTCTTGATGGGATCCTGGGCAGGAAGACAACATTACAGAAAAAACTAAAGAAATATGATCAGGGGCTTTTGTTAGTCATAATGCATCAGTATTTATTCCTTGATGGGGACAAATGTACCATAGTAATGAAAGATATTAATTGTAAAGGAAACTGGATGTGGTATGTGTGGAAATCTCTGTCTTATCTTCACAAATTCCTATAACTCTAAAACTACTTTAAAAGTTTAAGGTAGTGTTTTTATTCAGCTGATGTCATAAGTTGAAAATCAAGAATATAATAGATTCATGTATGCTGATATGGAAAAAGTGTTGGAAAATGTGAAAAAAAGAAAGCCACAAATACATTTCAACTCATTTCATACAAAAATGTAAAAAGGGACACATTTCAGTCAGTGTTAATGAGGTAGATGAATCTAGAGTCTATTATACAGAGTGAAGTGAGTCAGAAACAGAAAAATAAATCATGTATATTAAGGTATATATACATGGAGTCGAGAAAGATGGACTGATGAATCTACTTGCAGGGCAACAAAGGAGATGCAGACGTAGAGAACACACTTACAGACATGGGGTGGGGAGGGCAGCAGGGAAGCGGGTGGAACAAATGGAGAGAGCAGCATGGAAACATATACATTGCCATATGTAAAACAGATGTTGTCATTCAGTCGCCCAGTCATGTCCAACTCTTTGCATCCCCATGGACTGCAGCACGCCAGGCTTCCCTGTCCTTCACCATCTCCTGAACTTTGCCCAAGTTCATGTTGATTGCATCGGTGATGCCGTCCAGCCATCTCATCCTCTGATGCCCTCTTCTCCCTCTGCCCTCAATCTTTGCCAGCATCAGGGACTGTTCCAATGATGGAAAATAGATGGCCAGTGGGAATTTGCTGTATGACTCAGAGAACTCAAACTGGGGCTCTGTGACAACCTAGAGGAGTGTGGGATGGGGTGGAAGGTGGGAGGGAGGTTCCAGATGGAGGGGATATTACGTATACCTATGGCTGATTCATGTTGATGTAGGATAGAAACCAACACAATATTGTAAAGATACTATCCTTCCATTAAAAACAAATACAGTTTTAAAAATGTAAACCCACACAAATACATGCACACAAATATTTGTAAGGCTATATCCTGAAGTGTGATTACTTTAAGGATAGCAGTGGCATGTAGGTTTGTAACAAATAGTATCCACACAGGCATAGACTGTTTTCCATAGCTTCTTCTCTTATTTAAATACTTTATAATGAGCATGTATTTGTAGGTATGCAAATTACTTATGGTTTAAAATGGACTTTTTGTGTATATTCATCTTGTGTATATTTCATCTTGTCTGCTACCAAGCCTTCCTTAGTCAATTATTTTCTTTAACTCCTGTAACATCAAATATTTTTTCCCAGTGTTTCCTCTGCGAAACACGTAAACAAGAATAAGCATCTTCCAGGTTAAAAAGAAAAATGAGAAAACAAAACAAAAGGCCTACCTTATGCCCATTAGTTACTCCATTTCTTTTTTTTCTCTTTTGCTGCCAAACTACTCGAAAGCATTGTCTACCCGAGTTACTTCTGCTTTCCTTTCTATTTTTCTCACTGTCATTTCTCCGCAGACGACCTTCTGTTTTTAACCACTCTACTCAATCTGACGTTATGACAGCCTCCCTGATAGAAGCAGTGTAGTCGGGAGGCCAGACCTCTAGGCAGATGTAAGGCTCTGCAGTTGGAAATCTACATATTCTGCTTCACTTTCCTAATCTGCTTCCTTATTTCATTCCTAAAATAAGGACTAGGACTATATCCATCTTGGTATCTCTCAGAATAGGGCCTGAGGCTTAATATGGTTCAATAAATGTTGATTGGGAGATCTCAAAAAATACTCAGAATCTGACAATTCTTGCATTTGCTACCACACCTCTCCTGCATGCTCTCATCATTTCTCTCCTGGATTTGTGCCATCTTATACTCTTGAAGTAAACTATTGTTCCAAACGCATCTCTCTGCTTCTTCCCTCAAAGCCTTTCAAGTCTATTTCAACAGGAAACCCAGAGGGAGCCTTAAAAACCTAAATTAGGGCAGGTCTGTCCTCCCCTCAGACCTTCCAGAATTTATCATTACCAATGAGCAAGAGTGTGTGTGTGTGTGTATTTCTGTGATGCGAGAAGTATAACAGGAAAAGAAAGGACATCAAGAGAATGTCTCAGTTGAGCAAATGACCATGGGGGGCAGCTGAGGTCAATGCCACTGGGAACCTTTGAGAGACAGTGTAAACAATCCCAACCAAAACTCCAAGGAGCTGAGGATTTTGTCAGTGACATCCTGTCAGTCACTGGTTGAGGGTTGCTGGGAAAAGGGTCATAAGAAATAAATCAAGTCCCAGCATGCCCCGCCCACTCCATCCTTGAGCCTAGAGGACTCTCCTGGCTGGAGAACACTTAGAGCAGCAGAAAGGAAGTGTAAGTGGGAAAGGGGAGGATCAAGAGGGTATGGATGGGTGATTGACAGCTCTGCCAAAAGGTCTTTTCTCAAATGCCTTACATATTTTTTCCCTTTCTAGCTCCAGAGTTATTTAGAGCCCTTCAAGAAATAGATGGCACACTCAAAGAGGGTAATTGGAGAGAGTTTAACAAAAAGGCGGTTTACAAATATGCAAGCAGGTTTAAAGAACTCCTCTGGTTATGAGAAAGCTAGGTGGATGAATGCTATTTCCATTGCCTGAAGGAGCAAGCATAAAAGTAGATACTTGATCCCATAATAGCCATAGCTTTTGTGTAAACAGAGGAAACCAGACACTGACAAGATATACTCCAGAAGGGAAGAATCAGGAGAAATAATACCTAAGTGGCTCTCTCTTCTCACCTCTCATCTCCTACCTGTGCTTTTCATTGGTCAAGCCAATAAGAAGCCAGACATTCAGGGGGTCAAACACGTCTTAGAGGTCAATGGCCAGACCTCCAAGCACAGTACGATAGAGGGTTGAATCTAGAAGAGCAGACAGAGACTATTGAGCATACCCCAGGGCAGTGTGAGCTCCTTGAGAACATATTTTTTTCCAATTTAGTTGAGATATAATTGATTTATAAAACTGTGTAAGTTTGAAGTATGCAATATGTTGACTTGATACACTTATATATTGTAAAGTGATTAACACCATAGCCTTAGCTCATACCTCCATCACATCACATAATGACTATTTTTTTGGCGATGAAGACATTTAAGATTTACTTTCTTCAGTTCAGTCACTCAGTCATGTCCGACTCTTTGCGACCTCATGAACCGCAGCACGCCAGGCCTCCCTGTCCATCACCAATTCCCATAGTTTACCCAAACTCATGGCCATTGAGTTGGTGATGCCATCCAACCATCTCATCCTCTGTCGTCCCCTTCTCCTCCTGCCCTCAATCTTTCCCAGCATCAGGGTCTTTTCAAATGAGTCAGCTCTTTGCATCAGGTGGGCAAAGTATTGGAGTTTCAGCTTCAACATCAGTCCCTCCAATGAATACCCAGGACTGATATCCTTTAGGATGGACTGGTTGGATCTCCTTGCAGTCCAAGGGATTCTCAAGAGTCTTCTCCAGCACCACAGTTCAAAAGCATCAATTCTTCAGTGCTCAGCTTTCTTTATAGTCCAACTCTCACATCCATACCTGACTAATGGAAAAACCATAGCCTTGACTAGACACACCTTACTTTCTTAGCACTTTTCAAATACAGAATACCATATTATTAACTCTAACCACCATAGTGTCCCCAAGGTCTCTCCTTGTTGTTGCAAATGGTACGATTTCCTTCTTTCTTATGGTTGAATAATATTTCATATATATGTGTGTTTGTGTATATGATTTTTATCTGTTTTGTTCACTGCAAGTATCTCCTGTGTGTAGCATGGTTCTCAGCACATAGTGTCAGCATTAAACAAATATTTGTTGACTGTTTCAGTTCACTCACAATCTTTTTGTTTTTCATTATAAACTATTCCAGAATCATGCTGTATTTGATTCTTGCCTTCCAGAAAATAGGAGTTGGTATCTCAATTATGATTGAATGCCCTAACAATTTTTTAAATGTTTGTTTATAGAGCAGTGTCACAGCTTCTAATAGCCATGATATAAACTTGGTAAAATAACAAAGAAATTTTTTAATTCAGTACTTCCATTTTCTTCTCTAGATGAGGCAATAAAAATTGTTTGACGGAATCAACAGACTAGTCACTCATTTTTTACTCCTAAGATCACTATGATATTTCAATCTGATACATCATTACTGCTAAATAAGGTGTGTATAGGAAACTGTATTGCATTTTGGTGAACATATATCAGAAGAAGAATTATTAAATTTAATTTGATCGCTTCTGCATTACTAACTTGAGAGACCCTTCTGTCAGTCTTACAGGATGCTATTTAAATATCTAATTCATCAAAAAAAGAAAAAAGTAGAAGTGCCTGTGTACTGGGCCTAATTGTGTCCCCTAAATCTTCATATTGACCTGAAACCTATGAAAAAAACTGGTAAAAATTTATTTGAAAAGAGGATGGTTTCAGATGTAGTCAAGTTACAATGAGGTTGTGCTTGATTGGGACAGATCCAAAGTCCAATATGACTGGTGTCCCTACAAGAAGAGAGAAATTAGGACACAGACATACATACATGGACGAGAAGACTATGAGAAGATGGATGCAGAGACCAGAGATAAGACGGACAAGCTAAGGACCACCAGAGACTGCTAGCAATAGCAGAAACTTGGGGAGAGGCATAGACCCTACTTTCCCTCAGAGCCCACAAAGGAGCCAAGCCTGCTGAGAGCTTCACTTAAGTATCTTGCCTTCAGAACCAGGATAGACTGTGTTTCTGTTGTTCTAAGTCACGTGATTTGTGGCACTTTGTTACAGCAGCCCTAGGAAACAAATATAGAATAAAACAAAGTACTAAACCAGTTCTCATTCACTGGTGTTCATTTTTGGAATATTCTGGAAACAGAGATGATGATCACTTTTGAGATATATAAGGGAAGGGAATATACATTATCAGCAAGTATTTCTATCTGCCAGTTTACATTGAGGGAAATCAGAACCAGCCACCAACCAGGTGCTTCCATCACAGTATTTCAGTCTCCAGTGGGTCTGGATAATGAGTTTTCAAGTAACTCCTACAGGTACCTGAACTCATTTAAGTCTGAAGTGAAACAAGGAAAGAAAAAAACAGACTCAGAATGCCAAAGGATCTTGTATTTATCTATTAAACCCATCAACCTAAAATTAAAATTGACAACAGTATTTTCAAAGTCTACTAAATAGCAGATTGTGTTTGATTATGGGAATATACTGCTGCATAAGACAATGTCCCAGACTTCAAGGAACTAGAAGGAACTTCAAGTGTGGCTATCATATAATGCTTGAGTTAGGAAGAGAGAAACAAAGCTACAGAAATGTGTGAGTTAATCACTCAGTTGTGTCTGACTCTTTGTGACCACCTTGGGCTGTAGGTCACCAGGCTCCTCTGTCCATGAAATTCTTCAGGCAACAATACTGGAGTGGGTAGTCATTCCCTTCTCCAGGGGATCTTCCCAACGTAGGGATCGAACCAGGGTGTCCTGTATTGCAGGCAGGTTCTTTACCATCTGAGCCATCAGGGAAGCCATAGGGTATATCACACTGAGCATTTTGCTGAAGGCATTTTGAAGCCACTAAAGAGTGTGAAGTTGAAGAGCAAAATGATATAATCTGTTGTTCAGTAGAGAGCACTTGATCCCAAGTAGGGGAGAATTTGGGCCAGGCTGTAATGACTGGGACATCAGCTGAGTGACTAGAGTAAACATTCCACGAAAAGATAATGTGTCATTGCATAGAAAATTGACAGTAAAAGAAAGGCTGAACAAATGAATAGACTTAAAAGATATTTAAACTGGGGGAAGGGATGGCATGGGAAATGAGAAGGAGCATCCAAAGCCATCCTCCAGATTCTTGGAAGTTACTAGAGTGTTGTTGCATTTTCTTGAGCCTGGAGGCCCAAGATGAAGAGTAGGATCAGGGTGTGGGATAAAGAGCCAGGTTTGATGGTCTGTGCTCAAGGATATAGATTTATTGTTTACGTTTAATTTCTTTATACATCTACTCACTCAGTCTCAAACATGCCTTTTTTTATTCTTTCAAATATATAGCTTCCATCTCTTTATGAATCTTTTTGTTGACTGGCTTATTGTTTAACTAAGCAGGCTGATACATTGTCAAATTAAAAAATAGTGAAGTCATTCTAGGTATTACATAGAGTTGCTGCTGCTGCTGCTGCTGCTACTGCTAAATCTCTTCAGTCGTGTCCAACTCTGTGCAACCCATAGACGGCAGCCCACCAAGCTCTGTTGTCCCTGGGATTCTCTAGGCAAGAACACTGGAGTGGGTTGCCATTTCCTTCTCCAGTGCACGAAAGTGAAAAGTGAAGGTGAAGTCGCTCAGTCGTGTCCGACTGTTCGCGACCCCATGGACTGCAGCCTACCACGCTCCTCTGTCCATGGGATTTCCAGGCAAGAGTACTGGAGTTAGATGTTTCCAAATCAAGATTACATGAGAAAATGTCCATAGAACTTGAGGTAATAGTAAAATACCACTTTTAAAGTAAATTTTAAATAACAAATGGTAATTATTCTCATTAGATCATAATACTTTTCTTACCTTTTCAGATAATGGTGGAAACCCTAAAAGATACAGGCCAATAATAAACATAAGGACATAAGTTGGAAGCAAATGAACTCTCTTGAGAGATATTAAAACATGATAAATTTATTTAAATGTAAAGAAAAACCCATATATTAATATTTCATGGAAACACTAATTAAATAAGTATTAGAAATACTGTTCCAGAAATGAAAATACATCCCCTGGTGTTCTGAGCCCAGGCATCTGCCTCGCTCTCTGTGTAAGTCTCTTATAATTGTTTGCTTTCAGACTGGACCTGGGTCTCAATTTTCCTCTCTGTCCAGGGACCAGGGTGTGAGCACTATTAAGCAGCATATGCTAAAAATAAAATTACCAGTATCTAGAAATGAATTAGAGATACAGCTAAGAGGAGTAGGCAGAAGACAGAACTACTAGTTTTCTACAGATCTGTTGATTTGTTTTTGTAATTCACAACAGTGGAGGAAAGGATAGATGGATTCTCTGAAGCCACAGCGCAATTTCAAGACCGTTCTTTTCAGTAGCATCAGCATTAATAACTTCAATGTACCTACACATTCTGTTCTATGAATACTTCAAATTCTCCAAGATAAATCTGTAGAAAACAGGAAATTGATTCTTCACTCTTCCATCTTTGACTTCTAATGTTAATATTCTTTTAGCTCTTCATACTATTACTAGAATCTATGTACTCAACCTGAGTGTTTGCTAGAAAACTGATAAAATTGAGTCAAAATTGCTTTCCTATTTTTTCCACACTAGTTTGAGTTGTATTTCTGTAAACAAACATGTTCATTAATAGATTCTTTGTCTTCAAAAACTAAAAACGACCTACTCTAATGTATAACATTACAGAATTTTGCTCTTATGTTTATAATAGCATTTCTCCATCCTGACATTATCCGACATCGAACTTCTACCAGGCTGTCACAGTTGTTCTTATTGTCCGTGTTAGCATTAATCAGTCGAGAGGAACCTTCTTGGGGCAAAACACATACATTATTCATAATTATATCAGCTAGCTTCCAGCATCCCACAAGAGGTAAAAATTCTATACATTGTATGAAATTGGCAGGGCTTCATAAAACCGTATAATAATCTATTGATTTGGCATTCTACTGGGTAACAGTTAATATTTATCAAATATTACCAAGTGCAAGACACAATACAAAGTATAAACCTACACTCTTATATGAAGCATTCGAGGATACATGTGTTTCAGAATTTTGACATTTAAAACTTGTTTTTAGATTTTAGAATGATAATGTGATGAACATGCTATTTTAAAGTCATACCTATCCAAACTCAGGGCAGCACTACCTTTGAACTCTCATCCTTTCAAGTCAGATTTGCCATGAAATAAATTTAGATTAGATCAGGTTTTGGTGTGAAGTCAAATACAATACCAAAAAAAATTGATTTTAACAGGTGTACTTTAAACTTCAGAATTAGGTACTGTGGAAAATATTGTAAGGTAAAGGATGATGACTCGGACTTTTTTTGTAAGACCTTAATGTTTTATATGAGAGATTAAATAAGTTTTTAATAGGAAGCAGGAGATATTGCATGTTCATTAAAGGCCATAAATTAAGCAAGAGAAGGAGAAGCAATAGAATCAGTATCTACTTGGAAAGAGGTATGAGCAAGTTTCAGAGAGGGAAGGGATAGGCAATTTAGGGAGTGGGGGAAGCATGAGGAAATAGGGAAATGGGAAAAGAAAAGAAATAACCAGAAAAGGTGTGTGTCCCAGAGTGTTGGGATCTTGGGTAGACATCTTGGGAAGGGGTTGTGTGGTGGTTAAGTATAGCTTGGATGGTAAATCAGTGTTACATTATAGGGGGCTTAGGTTTTGTGACTCTTTGTTTGTTTTTCTATAGCCTCTTCCAGGGCAATTAAATCTTGTCAGTTATGCTATATTCGGTTACTCAGTTGTGTCCAACTCTTTGCAACCCTATGGACTGTAGCCCACCAGACTCCTCTGTCTGTGGGATTTTTCAGGCAAGAATACTCTAGTTGTCATTTCCTTCTCCAGGGGATCTTTCTGAGCCAGGAACGGAACCCATGTCACCTGCATTGGCAGGCAGATTCTTTGCCACTGAACTACCTGGGAAGCCCCGTCAGTTATGCTAGCATGCGTCTATTCATGAGTCCCAGATCACTAACTCTAGACAGCAATCCTAGGAACACCGGATCCATATTTCCAGGTGCTTCCTGGACCTATCCACCTGCACATCCTGTAGTCATCATGCAACTAGTTTGTTTAAAATCTCATTCATTCATTCATTATACAATGTTATTAGCCAGTGTCATAGGCATTGAAGGTTCAGTAGTGAAAACTGTATCCCTGACAGAGTTTACTGACTCAGGAAAGCAGACATTATCCAAGTAATTGCACGGAGGAAGAAATTACAAACTGGAGGGGGTCCTGAAGGAAGGAGGGAATGCCCTCCTGGGAGGGTGTGTAAAAACAAGTTGTCCTCTATATACAGAAGCAGCTGGTGCTCACTGAGGAACTGACCTCTAGCTTATTTAGGAGGTAGAACAGAACAGGAGGACTGGACCAGTTAAGGGGAGGCAGTACAAAGCATCGATGACAAGGCTAATAGGAGACGTGAGAAAGGAGAGAGTCAGTGTGGCTGGAACACACAGAGTGATGTGGAAAGGGACACAGATGAGATGAGAACTGAATGACTGCATAGGAACTTGTGAGCTACTTTAAGGACTTGAGTCTTTATTATTTGAACAGTGAGAAATCAGGGAGAGGATTTCAACATGACTAGATTGTGTGTGTGTGTGTGTGTGTGTGTGTGTGTGTGTGTGTATGCATGTCTTCTAAATCTCATTTAAGTTGGCTACATATAAATTTAAGTGTATTTTATCTCTTGGGTTGTAAATTTCATTTTCCCAGTTTGTTCATTTTAAGTGAATATATGTAGTTAATCAATTGTGGGTGCCATACAGGATCTCTTTCACGGATATTCAGTGATTTACCTATTGTGTTTATGATAGATATTGTCTTTTATAAAAAAAATTTATTGGAGTATAGTTGATTTTACTATATTGTGTTACTTTCAGGTATATGGCAAAGTGAATCAGTTATACATATATGCACTCTTTTTTAGATTTGTTTCCCATATAGGCCATTACAAAGTGCTGAGCAGAGTTCCCTGTGCTATACAACAGGTCCTTATTAGTAATCCATTTTATACATAGTAGCATGCATATGTCCATCCCAGTCTCCTGATTTATGCCCCCACCCTTGTCCCCTGATAACCATAAGCTTGTTTTCTACATCTGTGACTCTACTTCTGTTTTATAAATAAGTTCATTTGTACCCTTTTTTTAATATTCCACATATAAGCAATATCATATGATATTTGTCTTTTTGTGTCTGACTCACTTCATCAGTTTGACAATCTCTGGGTCCTTCCATGCTGCTGCAGATGCCATTGTCTTCATTTTTTCTGGATGAGTAATATTTCATCTTATATATGAACCACATCTTCTTTACCCATCCCTCTGGATGGACATTTAGGTTGCTTCCATGTCCTGGCTATTGTAAAACAGAGTGCTACAGTGAACATTGGGGTATTTATATCTTTTCAAATTACAGATTCCTCTGGGTATGTGACCAGGAGTGGAATTGCTGGGTGATATGGTAGTCCTATTTTTAGTTTTATAAGGAAACTTCATACCAATTTTCAATGTTTCTCTTCTCATGCTGATTATAAAGAATGCTATAGAGAACAGGCTTCCCTCATAGCTCGGTAGGTAAAGAATCTGCCTGCAATGCAGGAGACCTGGGTTCAATCCCAGGGTCAGGAAGATCCCTTGGGGAGGGAAATGGCAACACACTCCAGTATTCTTGCCTGGAGAATCCCATGGACAGAGGAACCTGGCAGGCTACAGTCAATGGAGTCACAAGAGTCAAGACATGACTTAGCAACTAAACCACTATTGAGAACATCCTTGAATATCCTGGAGAACACACACATGCCATTTATTTGAAAAATATACTGAGAAATATATGTTGTCCTTTATGAGAATTTATGTAAACATGCATACATGTAATGGTAATGTAACATTATATACTACTATACTCTCCCTGTATTCTGTTTCTCATTTTTTGTCTGTCTGCATCATTATAAATTATTCCTTCTTCTCTGTCTTCCAGTTAATTTGTTTTCTCTTCTGTAGCTTACTGAGTTCTTAGTTTAGGTTATTGTTTTGGTCATTGCATTATTACAATTTCAAAATTTCTGTTAGTCTCTTTTTTAAAATTAAAAAAAATAAAAATCTGCCTGACAGATTATATAATACAATTGCCTGTGGAGATGGAAATAGTCTATAAAACATTATCATAAAATAATAAAATAGCAACCAATAATTTATAGCCATTGAGATGTTGAAATGTAGCTAATGAGACTGAAGAACTTTATAACATACATGCAAAAACCCTAAACAAAATGCTGGCAAACAGAATCCAACAATATATTAAAGGGATCATGTCTCATGATCAAATTGGGTTTATCACAGGGATACAAGAATTCTTCATCTATGTAAATCAATCAATGTGATACACCATATTAACAAATTGAATTGTTTCATATTTAAAGCTAAATAGCCACATTTCTAATAACTTCCACATTAGACACCAAAGGTCTATATGTTATGATTCTATTATGATTCTACTTTCACTATCCACTTACACTTTAAAAATAAAAACTAACCTATCTACCTTGAAAATTTTGAAAAATAAAGATAATTATAATCAGTTAAACAAGATTTACTCCTCATTCATATTTTATCTTATATGTATACACATAAATACTGTATGCATATTTGTGTCTGAGATTGTCTATGTATATTTACAAATATACACACATATAGTACAGAGAAAATAAATTTTTGCAACACTGTTATAGGTACTTTCATAGCCCTCTGTTTTAACCTAGCATTTATAAAGAATTCTATTATTAAGTAGTCTCTAAAATAATTGCCTATAATGGTTATATAAGATTTCCTCTTTTGTTTCTATCTAGAGTTAGATATTCTACTATTGATGAATATTTAAACAGTTTGCAATATTTTGCTACTATTGCTCACAGGGTTATGAATAGCCTATGGACCTAAATTATGGACTTTAAATCTGATTTATTTCTTAGGATTACTGGATGAAGGTGGGATTGCTAGAAAAGAGTATCCATTGATTAAAGTGTGTTTGTCATATATTGTCAAATTGATTTCCAGAAAACTTGTAGCAGTTTACATTTCCGTTAGAGAAATGTAAGAATGCATGATCTTCTTGTTCAGTTCAGTTCAGTTCAGTTGCTCAGTCGTCTCCGACTCTTTGCGACCCCATGAATCGCAGCACGCCAGGCCTCCCTGTCCATCACCAACTCCCGGAGTTCACTCAGACTCACGTCCATCGAGTCAGTGATGCCATCCAGCCATCTCATCCTCTGTCTTCCCCTTCTCCTCCTGCCCCCAATCCCTCCCAGCATCAGAGTCTTTTCCAATGAGTCAACTCTTCGCACTG
>NW_011494919.1:526032-526743 GCF_000754665.1 Bison bison bison | reverse complement strand
TGGATCTCCTTGCAGTCCAAGGGACTCTCAAGAGTCTTCTCCAACATCACAGTTCAAAAGCATCAATTCTTCGGCGCTCAGCCTTCTTCACAGTCCAACTCTCACATCCATACATGACCACAGGAAAAACCATAGCCTTGACTAGACAGACCTTTGTTGGCAAAGTAATGTCTCTGCTTTTGAATATGCTATCTAGTTTGGTCATAACTTTCCTTCCAAGGAGTAAGCGTCTTTTAATTTCATGGCTGCAGTCACCATCTGCAGTGATTTTGGAGCCCATAAAAATAAAGTCTGGATCATGGAAAAAGCAAAAGAGTTCCAGAAAAACATCTATTTCTGCTTTATTGACTATGCCAAAGCCTTTGACTGTGTGGATCACAATAAACTGTGGAAAATTCTGAAAGAGATGGGAATACCAGATCACCTGATCAGCCTCTTGAGGAATCTGTATGCAAGTCAGGAAGCAACAGTTAGAACTGGACATGGAACAACAGACTGGTTCCAAATAGGAAAAGAAGTACGTCAAGGCTGTATATTATCACCCTGCTTATTTAACTTATATGCAGAGTACATCATGAGAAATGCTGGACTGGAAGAAGCACAAGCTGGAATCAAGATTTCTGGGAGAAATATCAATAACCTCAGATATGCAGATGACACCACCCTTATGGCAGAAAGTGAAGAGGAACTCAAAAGCCTCTTGATGAAAGT
>NW_011494919.1:494325-525932 GCF_000754665.1 Bison bison bison | reverse complement strand
AAAGTGGAGAGTGAAAAAGTTGGCTTAAAGCTCAACATTCAGAAAATGAAGATCATGGCATCTGGTCCCATCACTTCATGGGAAATAGATGGGGAAACAGTGGAAACAGTGTCAGACTTTATTTTGGGGGGGCTCTTCTTATTGGTATGTGCTTTGTCATTTGACTTGAGTTTTCGCCACCCAATATAAACCATCTAAGGACATTAAGCATAGCCTCTATTTTATACACAGGGTTTTTCTCAATTCTATTTATATTTGAACTCTCTGAAGATTTATGGCTCAAGCTACTCTGTCCATTTTGAACCTTTCTCTTGAAACTATATTATAATGAGTTTGTTCTCTTGCTTCTCCTCTCCTTTTCTGCTGTCTTTCTTTCCTGTCTCTAACGTTGCATTCTGCCATAGGTCTGGTCTTAAATTTGTTCCATAGCCTCTCATAAAGTACCCTCCCTGTCCCTTATTCAACTCTTCATGTTCAATCCTGAATCTTAAATCCACATTTTCACCTCATATCTTTGAGATGAAATCTCACTTTTACAGTATGCCCACTGAATGCTTGTCTGCCTGTCCCTACTGACACCCATCATGTCTAGGATCTGAGTTTTATCATTACCCCTGCCCCAACTACCCTAACTCAACCCCCAGTATGTTCCAGTTTTCCCTTTCTATAACTAATTTCACTGTTACTTGGGCTCAGAACACCTCACCCTTTCTTGTTGCCTTTGTCTCACATATATAGTTAGTCATCGCGAATGACTGACTCTTCATTTGCAGTATCAATCAAGAGCACTTCTAATCTCCCATTACTGCTACTTCCATGCTAAAACAGGCCCTTATCACCATGGCAATTTGCTCTTAAATAATGCTCCAGCATTTAGACTCTTGTTATTAATCAGTGTTCACAATGCTTCTAAACCCATCTACTTAATTTATCACTTTGTGGGTACCGCTGTCTTCATCAAAATCCTCTCCATTGTCTTCTAAGCAACCCTAAGGTTCATAGTGTGTCATGTATCTCTAGTCACCCAGTCATTCAAAATTTATCAAGTGCCTGCATGCAGTTTCTCTATAAAACAGCTACATTCAGCTTCTGGAAATAGTACGCTCTTGTGTGAAAAGGTCTGGAAGTGCTTGGGAGTTGACCTCCCCTGAGGCTTCCACTAACCTGTGACGAAGAGATGCAGTTGTACCTGGATTTTAGCAGCGTGAGACTTAGATTACATTCCAAAGATTTCCCTTAGCCTCAGGCTGAAGCCTGTTCTCTGTGGGCTTTTTAGTGGAGTTAATCCTTACCTGGCCTCCTCTTCTTTCCTGCCCTGCTTCATCTATTATCTTATCTGACTCTCCTGGAAGCATTTCTATAATAAATGACTTGCCCTTGAATTGTCCTTTCCTACTCCTAAGGTCTGCTTCTAAAAAAAAAATAAAAAGAAACTTGGTAAGACACTTTGATTCAAACCAGAGACATAACTACTCCAAATAAGCCCACGCCAAGTAGAAAAACAGGTGTGCAAAACAACTGAATATAATATCTGCTATAGTAGTCATGTTACCATAGTCCACTGAGATAGACGGGAAGAAATACATATGCCAGATGAGAGGAATCAAACTGGGATGTCTGGATCCTGAAAGTAACCTTTCAGTGGAACTTAAGAAGTAAGACTTTTTTCAGGCAGAAAGCAAAAAGAAACTCTTCATAGGGAACGGCATGGGGGAAACTACTATAAAATGAAAGTGTAACATGTTCGTGCTCAGTCGCTTCAGTCGTACGAGATTCTTTGCAACCATATGGACCATAGTCCACTATATTCCTCTGTCCATGGGATTCTCCAGGCAAGAATACTGGAGTGGGTTGCCATGCCCTCCTCCAGGGGATCTTTCCAACCCAGGGATTGAACCTGCATCTTTTGTCTCCTCAGTTCAGTCCAGTTCAGTCTCTCAGTCACGTCCGACTCTCTGTGACCCCATGGACTGCAGCACGCCAGGCTTTGCTGTCCATCACCAACTACTGGAGCTTGCTCAAACTCAAGTCCATCGAGTCAGTAATGGCATCCACCATCCATCTCATCCTCAGTCATCCCCGTCTCCTCCTGCCTTCAGTCTTTCCCAGCATCAGGGTCTTTCCCAATGAGTCAGTTCTTCTCATCAGGTGGCCAAAGTATTGGAGTTTCAGCTTCAGCATCAGTCCTTCCAATGAATATTCATGACTGATTTCCTTTGGGATGGACTGGTTGGATCTCCTTGCAGTCCAAGGGACTCTCAAGAGTCTTCTCAAACACGGCAGTTCAAAAGCATCAATTCTTGGGCACTCAGCTTTATTTCTATGTCTCCTTAAGAGTTACAAAGAATTCTTTATTATTATCAAAAGACAAAAAGTGATACAAGGGAGGGGCAGAGGACTGGTTCTGGCAGGTAGGTAACATGGCAGAAATCTGCACTCAAAACATTCACTGAGTGACACAGAGGAACTTCATCTGTTTTATCTTTTGAAAATGGTGAACAAATGAGGAAACCAGAGCAGTGATGCCATCAGATTTAGAATTTTAACTATTGCTCTAGGGACATCGTGGAGGACTAGAGGAGTGAAAATTTGATTAGTCGGGTTAGGGCTGGTTCAGGAAAATGATCATCAGAAATCAAATATCATGGTGGGTAAGAAGAGCTAAGGAGTCTACAGCCATACCACCCTGAAAATGGTGCCAGGTCATCTCTGATTTCAGAAGCTAAGCAGGGCCAGGCGGGTTAGTGCCTGGATGGGAAAAGTGCTAAGGAAGGAAATAATAAATATTGGAAGGACGGGCAATAGTTGAAAATTTATTAGGTCTGAGGATTGAAATAGAGGATGCTTTGAGATGGGCTTTGGACCCATCTCAATGACCAAATGCAATATCTTTAGTCTTTATCTCACTTAATCTGTTAATAGCATTTCCCTTCCTTCTGCATGTGCTTATTCAATTGTTTTGATAGATTTTCTTTATTTCCAAATTCTTCTTATTGGTAGTCTATTATTCTTGCACTATTTAAATAAAGTAGGTGGTTAAAACTGGAATTATAACATTTAGGCTACTTACTAAAGAATTGTTAATCCCCCCAAAGAATTACAAATTACCAGTATTTATGTGAGAAAAAAAAAAAAAAAAAACACAAAACTCCCCAACCTCAGGTGTAACCAAAGAAATAGCAAAAATAATAATATCAGATCAGCAAAAGTTTTAGTGTAAAATATCCAGTTTTGGAAAATATAAAGAAAGGAAACGTGCTAATATACTATTGGTGATAGTTTAACCTGTACAAAGTTTTGGAAAGCAATTAAATAACTGGGAAGTTAAAATGCTCATTTTCTTTGATTCAGCAATGCCACTGCTAATAAATTAAAACAAGAATCTAGATAAATATATGAAGATGCTTATTATAGCATATTTGTAATAGCAAAGGTCTTAAATTATGTTAAATTCTACTAGTAGAAATTAATTATATTATAAAATGGCTACTCTACATAAAATTATGCAAATATTATAAAGAATTATTGATATGAAAATGACCAATAAATATTTTGTTGCAAAAGAATAGTGAAATGAGTTTGTAGTGTATGGCCTTATCACATGGTGAGAATATACATGCATTAAAAATTCTGAAAGGATGTGCTCAAAAGTGCTAACACAGTTGACCATGGAGGCTTGTAGAGGCTGTGTGTTCACCATTGCCATTTTTTTTCTCATTACTAGCAGTAATTTGGCCTTAACGTAAATGAAAAGAAAGGAGCAGAACAGGATAATTCAGGGGAACAGCTTAGTTTTTTATGTGTGTGTGAACAAAAGGGATGGAAGATTAAATTTCTGTGTAATTCTGGTGAAATTATATACAATTTATTAAAAATAAAATCCTCAAATGGCAACCCACTCCAGTATTCTTGCCTGGAGAATCCCAGGGACAGAGGAGCCTGGTGGACTGCCTTCTCTGGGGTCGCACAGAGTCGGACACGACTGAAGTGACTTAGCAGCAGCAGCAACACCTTAAAACAGGAAGTGCATTTACAGATAGGAAAATAGAGGCTCCTCACACACTGTGTCTAGTGAAGGGCAGATCTCCTGACCCCTGCCCTGGTGCTTTCTCCATTTTCTTATGCAGTAGTATATCTACTACAAGAAAATCAAATCACCTGAGATGAAAAGGTTCTCAGTCATTAATATCTGCCATTTTTGAATATATAGGATTGATTTTGAGTTCATGAGTAAGTCAGAAATTTTGAAGGGTTGACTGTAGGACACTAAAGTTTTGATGTATACTGATCAGACTATCTCAGTTCAATTCCATCCCCTCTAAAAGGATGATTTCTAAAGCACTGAGAAATATGGCTCAGTCTATGTCCCTAATTTAACAGAAGAGGGATTTTCAATGGAAGGTAAATAAACTATGAAGTAGCACTGTAGAGTTTGGCAAGGAAGACTATGCCAAATAGCTTACCTATTCCATATATAAGCTGACATATCTCCAATAATTTTCCTACTGAGTACACTGTAAGTGAAATATTAGCACATTCGATCTAGGGAAGCATCAATGATTAGTTCATTGCTCTAAAGTATAAATGCCCAATCATATAACATTTCAAGTATCACTCTATGGGAACTGAGAAGGCATCACTAAAATGTGAGTGATATGACTATTATGTGCTTCCTTTCTTTTGCTAAATTGCTTTATATTGAAAAAATTAATGATTTACTAACAAAAAATTTTAGTTGCTTTATCCATCTTCTTCTGGGAAATTACAAATAAATTTTGTTATTTTAAGAAAATAGGGGTGGATTTTTTTGTTTGTAACTTTCTGTATATTAACAATGAATTCCTTCCTAGTCTTGCTCAGTATCCTTCCTCCAGTACTTCAATGACATTACCATTGATTTTTACTATGCATTAAAATAGCAATTTTACACATGTATTTACCAAATCCAATATTATTAATTTGATAAATTGGGAGATAAAGTAGAAAGGAAAGTTGGGGTATATTTAAAGATGAAATCTGCTAACATGTCAATGTTTCTGTTTCCTCATATAAGTTATAAATAGTACTTCTAATTAAGAAATGCTATCTATCCTTGTTTTATATAAACAGTATTTTGTATATACATCAATTCTTATAAACATTCTGATTTCAGCTTATTAAACTGATGTGTAAATATATTTTGCAAGACAGATGCTCTTATAAGAAGATTAACTTGAAGTAGACAAGTGAAGCAGAATTTACATTTCCTATCCTGGAGAGGAGTTTTAGTGAAATCTAAAGTGTAGATCTTGGTCTTAGCATTTAAAATTTATCTTTAGGCATTTGGACTAAGATCTCTACATCTATGTTCCTGGTAACATACATGCTTCTGAAATGCAGGATTTTACAAGGAGACTAATGTAATTCGATGGTTAATCACAAAAATTTGACAAAGGAACTGTATTATGGGTCTTATATTTCCCTCCTCGATTCAAGAAAAGATCTCATTTGT
Organism: Bison bison bison; assembly: GCF_000754665.1. Classification (NCBI taxonomy): domain Eukaryota; kingdom Metazoa; phylum Chordata; class Mammalia; order Artiodactyla; family Bovidae; genus Bison; species Bison bison. Next base: position 520,441 of record NW_011494919.1, on the reverse strand, counting down.
CACACCTTAATACTGAATTCAACTGAGTTCTCTAATTGAAAAAATGTCTGCCCGATACTTCATGCCTCTCCACATCAGAGGTGCCATTATGCTTAATTCTCAGTATGTGAGAATAAAAGTTTATAATATGGTCACAAAAAGATATTTTGTCCCCAAATTTGCCTGACATCTGTTGAAAGGAAGTACATTTCTGATCTAGTTTTTCATAGCTTCCTGGAAATTAGTAAACAGGGATATATTAATAAGTGTGTATATATGTGTGGTGTGTGTATATATACACAAATGTATTCTGTGCTCATAAAAAGACTATTCTTTACAAGCCAGATTTATTTTAAAAAGAGGGAACAGATGCATTCTAGAGAAGAACAGGAGTTAGGGGACAGGTAAGGCAGAGAGGTCTTGGCAAATAAAAACTATAGAAAAGAGGCCATGGTTGGAACTAGAAGCACTTTCTCATTATAAGTAAAAGGAGCTTCAGAGACACAGAGATGGAAAAATAGAGAAAAAGCAAACAGTTAAGATGGCACCATAGAGAAATGAAAGAATGAGAGTTTTCCCTTCATGGGTTACTAAGGTTATGAAATTGAGGATTTCCACATAATCAAGAGAGGATAGTCCACGGCAAAGGACATATTTTCATTTATGAGCTGGGAGTAGTCTGGGAATATTAGGGAAGATGCCTGTAATCTATGCTGGGAGTGAACACTTGCCATTCAGCCATGCTGATAAGGTGAACAAGTATTTATTTTATTTTGAAACTTAAAAAAATTTTTTTTAATTAATTTATTTTTTAATTGAAGGATAATTGCTTTGCAGAATTGTGTTGGTTTCTGCCAAACATCAACATTAATCAGCCATAGGTGTACCTATGTCCCCTCCCTCTTGAAACTTCCTCCCTTCTCCCTCCCCATCCCACCCCTCTAGGTGGTTACAATGCCCCTGTTTGAGTTCCCTGAGTCATACAGCAAATTCCCATTGGCTACCTATTTTATATATGATAATGTAAGTTTCCGTGTTACTTTTTCCATGTATTTCCGCCCTCTCCTTCCTCCCCTCTCCTCGTGTCCATAAGTTTGTTCTCTATGTCTGTGTCTCCATTGATACCCTGCAAATAAATTCATCAGTACCATCTATCTAGATTCTATATATAAGCATTACTATACGATATTTGTTTTTCTCTTTCTGACTTACTTCATTCTGTAGAGTAGACTCTAGGTTGATCCATCCCATTAGAACTGACTCAAAGGTGTTCTTTTTTATGGCTGTGTAATATTCCATTGTGTATATGTACCACAGCTTCTTTATCCATTCATCTCTTGATGGATATCTGGGTTGCTTCCATGTCTAGCTATTGTAAATAGTGTTGCAATGAATGTTGGGGTATGTGTATCTTTTTCAATTTTGGTTTCCTCAGGATATATTCCTAGTAGTGGGAATGCTGAGTCACATGGCGGTTTTAGTCCTAGTCCTTTTAAGGAATCTCCTAGTCCTCTAGAGTCCTCTTAAGAAATCTCCGTGCTGTCTTCCATAGTGGCTGTATCAATTTACATTCCCACCAGCAGTGCAAGAGGGATCCCTTTTCTCCATACGCTCTCCAGCCTTTATTTTTTGTAGACTTTTTGATGATGGCCATTCTCCATACCCTCTCCAGCCTTTATTTTTTGTAGACTTCTTGGTGATGGCCATTCTGACTGGTGTTAGGTGATATCTCATTATGGTTTTGATTTGAATTTCTCTAATAATGAGTAATATTGAGCATCTTTTCATGTGTTTGTTAGCCATCTGTATGTCTTCTTTGGAGAAATGTCTGTTTAGGTATTTTTCTCACTTTTTGAATTGGGTTTTTTTGTTTTTCTGGTATTGATTTCTATGAGTTGCCTATACATTTTGGAAATTAATCCTTTGTCAGTTTTTTCATTTTTTATTTTCTCTCATTCTGAAGGTTGTCTTTTCACCTTGCTTATAGTTTCCTTTGCTGTACAAAAGCTTTCAAGGTTAATTAGACCCCCACTTGTTTATTTATTTTTTTTCCTATTACTCTAGGATGTGGGTCAATGAGGATCTTACTGTAATGTATATCATAGAGTGTTCTGCCTATGATTTCCTCTCAGAGTTTTATAGTTTCTGGTCTTATATTCAGGCCTTTAATCCATTTTGAGTTTATCTTTGTGTATGATATTAGGAAGTGTCCTAATTTCATTCTTTAATACATAGCTGTCTAGTTTTCCCAGCACCACTTACTGAAGAAGAGGCTCTCTTTGCCCCATTGTATATTCTTGCCCACATTTTTTTCTTTGATTGTGTCTAAAGTGTGTGTGTGTATATACATATATCCAGATGGCACTAGTGGTAAAGAACTAGTGTGCTAATGCAGGAAACATAAGAGACACAGGTTGGATCCCTGGGTTGGAAAGATCCCCTGGAGGAGGACATGGTGACCCACTCCAGTATTCTTGCCTGGAGAATCCCATGGACAGAGAAGCCTGGCAGGCTACAGTCCACAGGATTACAAAGAGTCAGACATGACTGAAGTGAATATATATATATATATATATACATTTTTAAATGTATAAATGTATAAATTCACTGAAGTGAATATATATATATATATACATTTTTAAAAATTCAGATGCTTTACCTAAAAGTAGATGAATTCATAAATTGCTCTAACTTCTTTGTAAACCTGGTAGGTTATTTCCTAGAAATTTCAAATGAGCAAAAAATACCCAGAAGTAAAATCAATCAGGAGTAGTTGCTATGTTCCTATGAATGCTAGACACACTGAAGATGTATTTAAAATTTTGTTTAAAACTATAAATGGTCTTTGCTTTCAGTTTTTAAAATGTGTTTCCTTTAAACTTCAGTTTCTGCAAATTTATTTCTGCATTTTTTTATGAATTTCCTGAAAATGTATTAATTTGTAGACATTGGTGCACATATGCATGTGTGTGCACATAATTTTTAATGAACTAGTTAAATAATTTAAAATAAATCTGCTAATATTAATAAATTTAATTATGGAAAAAATTCAGGAATTCTTTTACTCTCTGTTAACTACTGTCATTATAGATGCTCTGATACTGTAAAAATTAGTTGGGAACTCTGGCAAAATAAATCATCCTAAGACAATGAAAACATATTTGCTGGTTCCTAGTTCATCATACTAGGTATAATAGAAATGGTAAAACCAAAATATCCGAGTATCTAAACTGTGGAGGGCTGAGAGAGTAGCAACAATCTGCATTTTTTAGGCTAGGTTTAGACAGTTTAGAAGCCAAACCTTGTCAGCATTCCTTTAGAATTGCAATATCACATCCGGCAAAAGCATGTTTCAGTCTTTAAACAGCTGTGTGTCACTTTTAGAGACTGCACTGCTGCTGCTGCTGCTAAGTGGCTTCAGTCGTGTCTGACTGAAGCCCACCAGGCTCCCCCATCCCTGGGATTCTCCAGGCAAGAACACTCAGTTAATGCTAAAGTCACCTCTGACTGTTCTGTGCCTTAAACTTTTAGATTGTTCCTTGGCTCAAGTCCTTATTTTATTTTTGTTGTTTCTTTTCATGGAAAGGTAGTATTTAGTTCAACATTATTTTATTTGACATTAAGGGAAAATATAATTTGTAAGAGATAAGTTTGAATTCATTTTTGGTCTGCAAGAAAAGTTTAATGTTATATATTCGGCTTTTAAACATTGTATTCTCATGAAAATACTGATTATGTAAACCTTATCTGAAATATCATTATGGAAATTATTTTTGAATCAATTAAAATACTTTAATGAATTTGATTTGAAATGTTTAAAATTTGAAAATAGTGGCTATCCATCAATAACTGCTTATACTGTATATAAAACCATTTGTTAATTTGTAGAACATTTATAGCACATTTAATTTTCATTTATTGCCAGAATAATAATACCACTATAATTGCAATAAAATATTCATCAAATGATGGCTCTCTCTACATATAATACTCAGTAATTAATGCTCTGCCTTTAATTATATCAAAGACAACTTACAGTCGTGTACTTCTGTGTATGCACAAGGGTGTCACTTTTGTATTAATAACCAGCAGTTTGTCTAAGCTGCCTATCACATGTTCTTCCAAGGACAACTCTGCCTGTAGGATCTAATTCATGGTCCCATTCCACTCCATTTTTATTTTTACTTCAAGACTATGGATCTCATTCACATTTTGTTTACTGAGACTATCCCCCTCCCCTGCAATCAAAAACCACCTACTGTGACCACTGCCATTTTTTTTATTTCCACACCATGAACACACACCATATATACACATAGGCACTCATGGATGCATAAATGTACCCACACACCTTCACAGACATAAGACAAGGAGAGCCGTGTTGCTACAGATTGATTCCTCTTGCTAGAGTAGGTTGGGCACCTATTTCCTGCTCATCACGGATCTGCTGCACATCAGGCCAACTGCCAAGGTCCTTTCAGCATCTAGAAAGTTGGAGTCATGCTAGACCCCTTTCGCCCTTCATTCTCCCTCCTTAGATGTCACCATGGTGTACACAGCAGTTGAATCCATCTCTTTTCTTCATATTTTCTTTTGCCACTCACGCCTTTGTCCAATAAACCTTCCTGTATCACTGTTTCATGATCATCTGCTCCACTGTCATTGGCCAGTTCTCATACCTCAGAACAGATCCTTCCCAACTCAGAGTTTTGCACAAAGTGTCCTACTCAGGAATAGTCGCTACTCTACCTGCTGCATATTCAAGTCATGAGATTAGTCTGGAAATCACTCCTGGGATAATGTTCCTGAAACTCTAGACAATAAACCTTGTTATTTGCTAATACATGCTTTTCCTACACAATATGTGTTGTTGTTGTTCAGTCACTAAGCTGTGTTCAACTCTTTGAGACCCCACGGACTGCTGCAGCACACCAGGCTTCCCTGTCTTTCATCATCTCCCGGAGTTTGCTCACACTCATATCCATTGAGTTGATGATGCCATCCAACCATCTCATCCTCTGTCACTGCCTTCTCCTCCTGCCTTCAATCTTTCCCAGCATCAGGGTCTTTTGCAGTGAGTTAGCTCTTCTCATCAGGTGGCCAAAGTATTGGAGCTTCAGCTTCAGCATCAGTCCTTCCAATGAATATTCAGGGTTGATCTCCTTTAGGATGGACTGGTTTGATCTCCTTGCAGTCCTACATTTATACTAACAATTTTTTACTTGAATAATTTTTAATGCTTCAGTCCATTCCCCTTAACATGTAAACTCCAGAAAATCAGAGCCTTGCTCACAACTGTTCTCCACCACTTATCATAGTCCTTGGTATCTGGTTGCACTCACCAAATTTAGATTTTATAAAGAAATAAATGAATGGGTGCTGTACACATGTGTAGGCAGTTGTGGAATATAAGCAGTGATCATTTTTGGAGGCAAACCAAAGTGGAAGTTGCCAGAACCAAGGAAAAGGAGCCAAACTGTGAACCAGAAAGCTAGTCCATATGGATGTCAAAGCAATGAGGCTGGGAAAATGCTGAGTATACTGAGCAGTGAACAACTGAGGAAGCCAAAGTGTGGGAAGGTCTACTGGAAACTCAAAAGTTGATTCCAAGAATGAGTGGTTGTCCCTAAACATTATTTTTATTCATGGTCTAGAGGTCTGTCTTGGTTGGAAACAATCAAAAGTATTTTCTCACCAACTTATGTTTAAAACCATTATTAATAGGACTCATTTCTCAGTGATGTTCAGTTTTTTTTTTTTTTTTCATTCTGCTGAATCCTTTCTGTGTCTCCATTTAGACTGCTTTCTCTTTCTTTTTTTCTAAACTTGAACTAATGATATAAAGGTTGTAATTCCCTTAGGAATTAGGTATGTGGCTTATGTGACTAAGTGTATAGAGTGTTAGTTGGCAAAAATGGACCAAAGAAAGCTTTGTTTTTGTTTTTGTTTTTTTTTAAGTCTACTCAGCATTCAGGAGAAGGTAATAGCACCCCACTCCAGGACTCTTGCCTGGAAAATCCCATGGACGGAGGAGCCTGGTAGGCTGCAGTTCATGGGGTCACTAAGAGTTGGGCACTACTGAGCGACTTCACTTTCATTTTTCACTTTCATGCATTGGAGAAGGAAATGGCAACCCACTCCAGTGTTCTTGCCGGGAGAATCCAGGGATGGGGGAGCCTGGTGGGCTGCCGTCTATGGGGTCGCACAGAGTCGGATACGACTGAAGTGACTTAGCAGCAGCAGCAGCAATCAAGGTCAAAAAATATCAGCTCTCCCTTTCAAGTATCCAGAGCTATCTCTACCATGTATCTGCTAGTCATTAGCTTTTTATTTTTTTCCCCCTAAAGATCAGCTTTTACGTTTTCAAATACCTCACACTACTCTGCCTCTCCACATATGTGATGCTTTCATCCAGTCCATCTTGCAGTCCTGTAGCAAAAACATGACTACTTGTTATGGCAAAAAGGCTGCTCCTTGGTCTGATCTGCATTTTCCAGGTGACTTTCCAGGAAGCCTATGATCTATCAGTTTGCTCCTCAGTAAATCTCAGAGTAAGAACACCCATAAGCACAGCACAGGGGCGTTCTGAAGTTTGACTAGTATTTTAGAGTGTTGCAGATCCTAAGATGAAAGCAGTAAGGAGGCTGAAAAACTAGTATTATTTATTTAACAGACTCACCAGAAATCTCAGGTCTTCCTAGTCACTGCATTCTATCCTGCACATCTAGCATAAAAATCTCCATGAAAGCAGAACTGAGTCCTCAGTGAGAGCATTCAGAAATAAACAAGCCTGGATGGGAAGGCCTTGCAACCCATGCTTTTCCCTCTTCTCCTGTGTCACCTAAGACAGTTCCCAGATCTGAGGAGGTACTCGGCAAGGGGACTCACTAAAATGATCCTTAAAATTGCATATAAGTCAATATAATATAATATTCATAACTCTCTTTGGAAGCCCTTTCAGTGACAGTGAAACCATTTGTCTATTACTTTAGAATTTGTGAGTATTACTCATTCTACCTTTCTAGCTTTTATTCTCCATGGTTAGTCACTTTATATTACCTCCTCTGTTTGAAGATATACCTTGCCTTTCATTATACGAAAAAAATATTACATAGGCCAAAGGCAAAAACATATTTATTAAGCCATCAGTAAATAGCTAGTAAGTGGTATCATTAGTCTTAGCTATTAAAATATGTAACAGCAAAGAATATGCATTTATGTGTGTATATATATTGCATACATACTGTACATACATAGACGTGTATCTGCATATATGCATGTATCAATCTGTTGTTGTAGTTTATTTGCTCAGTCATGTCCAACTCTTTGCAACCCCATTGACTGCAGCCCACCAGATTTCCCTGTCCATAGGATTTCCCAGGCAAAAATACTGGAGTGGGTTGCCATTTCCTTCTCCAGGGGATCTTTCCGATCCAGGGATCACACCTGCATATCCTGCATTGCAGGCGGATTCTTTACCACTGAGCCACCTGGGAAGCCCATGTACCTATCTGTATCTATGAAAGTGAAACTGAAGTTTCTCAGTCGTGTCCGACTCTTTGCCACCATGGACTGTAGCCTACCAGGCTCCTCTGTCCATGAGATTTTCCAGGCAATAGTACTGGAGTGGATTGCCATTTCCTTCTCCAGGGATCTGTGTCTATATCTATATGTAAATCTATATAAAGAAATATCCTCTATAATTTAGGATTGTTATAGCAAGGAGTAGACAGCTTGACCAAAAGTGTTTTAAACAACAATGAAAATGTTTCATTTTACATAATAGATAAATTTAGCAATTGCAAACATTTGATTTGCAAAAAATGGATTCTGTGACCCAGTGGTGCTATCAAATGCCTAAGTTCTTCCTAGTTTCCTCAAAGTGCCAACTGCTTTTGTTCATTTCAACAAGAAATGGCACACTAGCTTCAATCTTTCCTAGTCTCAGGAAAAAAATATTTAAACAGCTTGAAGAGAAGGTCTTTCTTTCAGTATTCATAGTGAGATAAATCTCCTTCTGGAACCCCCATCATAGACCCCCTCACATCAAAGTTGTATTCTATGGCAGGTCTAACTCAGGGAATTCATGTTTCCACCCTGGATCTACAGAGGAGCCCAGCATGGCTACAGGTATAAAAGTAAAGTTGGATTTCCGCTAATAGAAGAAGAAAAGGAGACCCTGGTAGGTAGGCAATAAAGAGGATATGACATTTGTGTCAAGTGATTATTAAAGACACACCGATATAAAGGGATCTGTATCTATCAAGATACAGTCAGGAAAACTGAAACTCTAGCAGGCATTTCAGGCAGGAAATTGGCCACCCGATGTTCAAAGGCTGAAATATCAAGGAAGGGATGCTAAAATAGTCCATAAATTAATAACTGCAGGAAGCAGCTGCCACATCAGAGCTGGGGGAACAAAAGGAAAGAGGTGGGGTTCCCAGAATACAGTCTGGATGGCAGGTCGCGGTAAGTGGTACCCGTCATTCTATAGGTGAAGCCATGTAGCTGGTGCTCAGACCACCAGGGGGCGCTGTGAGTTAGTGTAGGCACCTCTGAGGAGGTGATCACACAGAGGCTGGTGATGAAAAGAAAACTAGAGGCTGAAATCGTGGTTGACCTTTGTTGCCTTGAGAAGTTGACATGAAGTATAAGCAGAAAAGTCATCCCCTCTGCCCTCGTCCTGCCTTCCATTCTCGTTCTCCTGCTTCCTCCTAAGAAGAAGTCAGCTGGCAGGGGAGTCAAATGTTTGCATGCTTCACAGCACAGAAAACAGGCTGGTGGCCTTGGAGCTGAGAGAGATTAGGTGATGAAATAGCACAGTATCTTGAAATTCTGAACACTTTTAAACTGCAACATATACATATATTTTTAATTATATAAGTAAAGTTCCTGTGTTTTAGCACATGATGGTGCCTCTACCTGGAGTGCTTTTTTCTAGCTTACATTATATTCTTTACATCTCAGCAGAAGATTAAAGGATGTTTTAAATGCTTTCTTGACCTTCCTTGACACCTAGTGATAGAATGACTTAGGAAAAGTAGCTTAGTCTTCTTGAGCACCTGTTGCCCCATCGATAAAATGGGATAATGATATACCTAATTCAAAGATGTGTTTTGAAGATGGAATACAATTAAACAATAATCTTTTATTTAGTCACATGTAAAATGCTTATTGATCATTGTTAAATAGTAAGTTTTATGACTCCCCCAATTTATCAAAACATTTTGTCCTAGTCAATCACTTTTCATTATACGAAGCTGTAATTATGTAAATTTCATTCTGCTTTAAATTATTCACTTGCATATTTATGACTATCACTAGCTAGTGTTCCTTGAGGATATGACATGTTTATTTAGCACAGTGTCTTGCACGTAGTAGAAACTACAATCAATAAAAATTTGAAAAAGTTTGAAAATTTAAATACATGATGGTAAATATATGATATATATATATGTATGTATGACTATACACACATGCTTTATTTACGTTTCTAAAAAGGGAGAGGTAGGGTACCTTCATATAGGTTACTTTGCTATTGATGTTTTCTATGAAAGCTGTAGTCCTCATGAGGTATAAATATACATGTAAAGATAAGTCTACATAATATAAATACTAAGGCTCTAGATGTTCTTCATCAGGAGATATTATGATTAGCTACTGTGATCAGTTGATATTAAAGGGATGCTGCTGCTGCTGCTAAGTCGCTTCAGTCGTGTCCAGCTCTGTGTGACCCCATAGACGGCAGCCCACCAGGCTCCTCCGTCCATGGGATTTTCCAGGCAAGAGTACTGGAGTGGGTTGCCATTGCCTTCTCCGATTAAAGGGATGAAATTCACATAAATAACAAAAAAGACTAGGAAGACTATTGCAAGTGGGCTGTTTGGCATGGAGATCATTATGCTAAGTGAAGTAAGTCAGAGAGAAAAAGATAAATACTGAATGATATCATTTATATGTGGAATCTAAAATAATACAGCAAACTAGTGAATATAACAAAAAAGAAACAGACTCCACAGATATAGAGAGCAAAGTAGTGGTTACCTGTGGTGAGGGGGGAGGTAGGCCCAAACTGCTGGGTATAAGATAAGCTCAAAGATGTATTGTACAAAGTGGGGACTATAGCCAGTATTTTGTAATAACTGTAAATGTAAAGTAATCTTTATAAATATAAAGCAACCTCTAAAAATTTTAATTTGGGGGAGAATGGATACATGTATCTGTTATGGCTGAGTCTTTTCAATGTTCATCTGAAACTATCATAAATGTTAATTGGCCTACCCCAAAACAAAATAAAAAGTTAAAGAAAAATCTTAGCCAAAATAACAGTATAAAAATAAAATTTCTTAAAAATAATAAAATGTAGTGTCTATAAGACTGCAAATATGGGAGTTATGCTTTCCCAGGTTGGTCAGGGTAAAGCTGAAAAGGGTTGTGCTTTAGCCCATGGGAAGTCAACAGTGACATAATAGTATTTAAGGATAAATAAACTGTTGTGTGTGCAGGCCAGATAAGACCCTGAAGACTTTGGAGGCAGAGAGAACTTAAAGAAAAAAATGGTCTCGAAATGCTAAGAGGCTGGACTAAACTCATTATAAAGTTGTTGCTGTGGAATGTGGAATACAGGGTAGGGCCACTCACTGACTGGATGATCCAAGCAGTGAGTGAGGATAACTCAGTGAGAAAATGTGACAATCACGACTCCCCTGGCCATCCAGTGGTTAAGACTCCAGGCTCCCAGTGCAGGGGGCACAGGTTTGATCCCTGATTGGGGAACTAAGATCCCTGCTGCTGCATAGCATAGCCAAAAAAAGAAGAACAAAAAATCTGACAATCCACTCAGCAGAGAGAAGGAAGTCAGCATTAGTTATTCATAAGTTTTAGGATTTCCGGGGGTTTTTTGCTTCCAGGATAGCTTAATTTGGCCCTAAATTTAGTTCAGTCTCTCTCTCAACCTCATGTGTTAATTTCTACAATCTTGCCCTAGAAAAGCCTTCAGAAAATTATATATTCATTTCTCTTCATACACATGCAAAATTTTAGCAGAGTTTTTAAAGACTGTGCTACATTTGAAGTGAGAAAAACTGAATATATTAAAGCTTTCTGTTGCTTTGCAAGCTGATGGTTCAATGAATTACTCTTAATGGTGTTCTTTTCTTTTTGTAGCACTTTTCTGTATTTACACTTTGAGGAACCAACAGAAAAACCTGATAGAATAAATGGCAACCTGAAAAACTGTATCTTAATAAACTCAGTTATTATTCCAAACTAGATAAAATAATACTCTAAGATAATGAGAAAGTGATATCTTCCTCTAAAACTAGAACCTAAAGACACACTGCTGACCTCATGTTAAGATATTTTACAGCATAGAAATCTCAGAGAATGGGATTAAGAATAATTCCAGAAAAGCAAGCAATTTAAAACACTTTTCTGAACAAAGCAGGCTATTTATTAAATAAATAAGAGAATGAGGGAAATATTAATAATACTAGTATTCCATTTTCAATTTCAAAGAATGATATTTAAATATAGTAATACAACATAAATTAAAAATACTTTCATGCTCACATCGGGTAGATGAAACATAAACCATTTGGGTCACCTATTTAAGATCCTATTAGAGGAAATGAGAAATATCTGGACTGGATTACTAAACACATAACTTCTACTAGAGTGGCTGTATGTTTTGGGGGTGTTTGGGGTGTTTTGTTGTGGTGGTGGTTTTGGTAGATACCTGCTTTTCTCCTAGCCTCAGTAAACCCACTAGAAAAGAGTTGACATTAAACTTGGGACCTCACACTCAAGCTCTCACATATTCTTCTCACTGGCTTTGTCTATGGCTTAGTGTGAGTCTATTTAGTGAGCACCTTTAGCATTATGGGTCAATGAAGTACCTTTGTGAAAAAAAAGGATGGGAGTGTTAGTCCCTTACCTCTGTCAGATTTTTTGTGACACCATGGACTGTAGCCTCTGTCCACAGATTTATTGCCATTCCCTTCGGCAGAGGATCTTCCCAACGCAGGGATCGAACCTGGGTTTCCTGCATTGCAGGCAGATTCTTTACCATCTGAGCCACCAGGGAAGTGCCTTTATCATAGTTTACATTTTTTGCTGGGACAGCTGAGTGGCCTTTGTGTTTCAAACATTCTTAAATGTTATCTGGCTGCCCTCTGCGAAGTTAACACCAAAACTGCTTTGCTTCAAAGCAGGTAAATTTATGAAGCTTTCTATGGCAAAACTATAGGCATTGTGCTGAGTTAGGACAAAGACCAAGAGTTTCTTTGTCGCTGGAGAATAATCAAACAATGGAATGATAGCATGGCAGGTCATCATATCATTATTAATAAAGAACATTATTAATTTCTAAAAGGCTTTATGTCATGATGGTTTTATCCTCTCTACTTCTTTCGTTAAATTTTAAAATGTACTTCTAAAGGGTATACAAAAGAAAGAAGTTAGCCCTTAAAAAAAAAAAAAAAAACTTTCTTCACAAACTAAATTATGTATTTCTTTGAGCACTACACTTCAGAGAGAAAATAACAGAAACTCAGCATCAACAATTTTTTGACACCTTGCTAACTGATCAAAATATAGAGAGAGTAAAAAACAATTAAATAAGTTTTTATTCACTGTATATACCTACCTTTTGGAATAGAGGAAAAACAAGTATAAAATATGAAACTGTGAGTGTGCAGTTTTCATTATTATCATTTTTACTTTCTCTTATTTATATATAAAACAAACAAACTACACAAACATACATCCTTTTTGATGCTAGCTCAAAATATTGACTTTTTTTGGCCATAAGTGTTTATCTGATGAGTATCATTTGAAATTATTCAAATGGAGTTGCAAAAATAATATTTGAGAGTTAAGGAATCTACTGGACATAAATCATATTAGACATATTTTGTTATCAATTTTGCATATAGAAAAATCAACCTTTTATTATTTCGTCTTCCATTAATTAAAAGTTAATTTACAATACCAATACCTTAATTTATAATATAATACCTTGGATTGCAAGGAGATCAAACCAGTCAATCGTAAAGGAAATCAGTCCTGAATGTTCATTGGAAGGACTGATACTGAAGCTGAAGCTCCAATACTTTGGTCACCTGATGCGAAGGACTGTCTCATTGGAGAAGACCCTGATGGTGGGAAAGATTGCAGGCAGAAGGAGAAGGGGACAACAGAGGATGAGATGATTGAATGGCATCACTGACTCGATGGACATGAGTTTGAGTAGGCTGCAAGTGTTGGTGATGAGCCGGGAAGCCTAGCATGCTGCAGTCCATGGGGTCACAAAGAGTCGGACACAACTGATCAACTGAACTGAACTGATAATACCAAATTTTCCCAACACTGCAATAATCCCTAGTCTCTTTTTTTTTTCCACCAAGTAGTTTGATTTTAATTACCCTTTGCTTCAAAAATCACAGCCAAGGCTTGTTTAAGTCTGTTAACTGAAACAATGTAAGAAAAATTTTGCCTATTTTTTACTCCACTTGACATTAGTCCTCAAGATGCAAAGGAAAGTGGCCCTATAATATGATTCATACTTCCACTCAGTGTACTTGGATGCATTGAGCATTTGATCAATTTATTTTTCCAGCTCTTTTTTTTTAACTTTTAAAGCAAGTACATGTACAACAATGTCATTTTTAAATCCACAATAAATACAGCTCTTACCTTAAATACAGTGTCTTATATGAATATTACAGTTTACTTAGCATATGCTTTACATTAATAGAGTTCCTTGTTCAGGAAATGAGAAATTTGTGTCTGATATAAGACTGGGTGTTTTGTCAAAAACATAATACCCATAAAGCTGAACTTTGGTCTCATGCCATGAACAAGCTGGAGGTGTTTCTTTAACTGTCCTACTGGTTTTCACACATTATTTATAAGAGATGACTACTGCCATCTCCACATAATGCCAAGTGTGAACATTTATTATATGTATGTCGCCTAAAGGTCATTTTGTTGTTCATAGAACAGCCTATGTCCTTCCATTGAAATACTGTCCCTGTTTTGAAAGTAAATGGTGCTATTTTATTCAACAGCTTATATTTTGAAATTCTGACTAGATACTTTTTGCATTAAATAACAAGCACTACATTGCTTCCAAAGACATATTGTGGTTAAAACTCAAGTAAATCTTGTTGGCCAAGATTTTTCAAATAAGAGCACTATGCACCGGCAATTAACAACATTTGGGATCCAAAGCAATGAGAATAGTTTGAATAGCTTTTTTGTTTTATTGTCCTGATATCATATGGTGATTATTTGTAAGCTGAAGCCAACAGAGATAGTTTATAGAATGTAATACTCAGCCCTTATTTTAAATCTATTTGCACTGTGAAACTTTTCAGGAGATCCAATTGCCATTGTAGTAATATAGTATGGATTCAGATTAAATAATTGGAAAAATCCAAGCATGGAACTATATTTTCTTGAAGACTTCTTCAAGAGAAGAAATGAGAGCAATTGTAATGTGATACTGTGGATAAGGGTTTATGGAAAACATACAGACCACGAGCATCCAACAGACTAAAAATTAGTCCAACTAAGATCATTCAACCTACTCTTTATTGGACAGCTTGCAAATAACTAATCAGGAAGAAAATATAAGATCTATTATGAGGACTCTCTCCTAAAGAATTATATAATCTAGTTGGGGATGCAAGATAAAAAGACAAATTAGAAAACATTAAGTGTAGAGACCTTTGTTTCTAATGCTATTAAGACCAGTTGTTGGTTAGAGTAAAAAGTCAGCTAGAAAGGGAAATTAAAATACATACAACTGCATAGTAATTGGACAATTTTTTGATGTAAGGTCAGAACTATTTGATTATCACTCTGTTGACTAGAGATATATACATCATTTGCCTTGTATTCTAAAGGAGATCAGCCCAGGGTATTCTTTGGAAGGAACGATGCTAAAGCTGAAACTCCAGTACTTTGGCCACCTCATGCAAAGAATTGACTCATTGGAAAAGACTCTGATGCTGGGAGGGATTGGGGGCAGGAGGAGAAGGGGACGACAGAGGATGAGATGGCTGGATGGCATCACCGACTCAATGGACGTGAGTTTGAGTGAACTCCGGGAGATGGTGATGGACAGGGAGGCCTGGCGTGCTGCGATTCATGGGGTCGCAAAGAGTCAGACATTACTGAGCAACTGAACTGAACTGAACTGAACTGAATCATAATGAATCAACTGTAATTTTCCATTTCAATGTATTAGAACAAAAACAATCGGAATGCCAAACTCTTTAAAATAATGATTTTATTCAAATTATTATAATTTTGTAATTTCCTCTTCATTTTTATATTCCTCTACTCTGAGAGATAGTATATATAATTGACTATATATAATTATCATGGAAGTTAACTTTTTCTAATCTGTCCAAAACACAATATATCTTTATAGAAATGAAACTTCTCTTTTAAAAATTACATCATTGATTTAGGTAATAAGTTAAAATAATAAATAATAAAGTTAAATCACATACACTTGAACTAAACAGGTGGGTGAAAAGGAACACCTGAATTTTGGCTAACATTATACCAAGTGGAGGCAGCCAACCCACACAGGCATAATATCAATAGAAACCATGCTGTCATTTTACAGGAGAATGTACAGCATCAGTTCATCCACGATTAGTGAAAGGAGCTCAATTAAACAATGTCTTAAATTCTGGTTTGGCTCCAGGATTTATCAGGCAAGAATTCTAAAAGGAAAGAGATAATTTGAGGAGCTCCAGTAGCAGGTCCTTAAAGTACATTTAACCTTACATTCTTGGAGATGAATGGATTCAAAAAGAGGAGAAACATAGGGACCTTATCCCAAAGAAAGGGAAACTGGATCAGAGACTCAGGCAGGAGTAGACCTGAGTCATGGCCCTGCTCTGGAGGAGAGTAAGTGTCGCTGAGCAAAGGTTGGTGTGAGCTCTTGACTGTAACATGCCGCAGACCACATTAACACTGGAAATTCACTCTTTACCTACACTGTCTGCTGAGCACTCCCCACCCTGGGAACAGATATCCTGGCTAATCCTCAGCAGGGCTGGTCCTGGAGCAGCTTCAGATTTGGAAGGGAAAGAAAGGGCTTTGAATAGAAAGACCTGGAGATAGTGAGGCACATCCGACAAGGTTCTCCTCAACTGTGATAAGAGAAACAAGTATATTTCCCAAATTAATGACATCATAACTTATCAGGTATCTAAATAAATTTCTTTGGAGAGTTAAAGTTTTTTCCTATAGTATCTGACCATGTTTATATGCTTAGTTCTTTTATTCAAAGAATGATTAGTGTGTTGGAGAAGGAAATGGCAACCCACTCCAGTATTCTTGCTTGGAGAATCCCAAGGACAGAGGAGCCTGGTGGGCTGCCGTCTATGGGGTCGCACAGAGTCGGGCACAACTGAAGCCATTTAGCAGCAGCAGCAGCTTAGTGTGTGGTTGCATTAGTTAAATGCTGCTTTTGGCATTAGGAGTGCTACTGAGAATAAAATAGACAATAGTTCCCACTAACCACCTGGTTGTGGAGAGAAGCAAACAAATACACAAGAAATAAAATAGTTTAAAAATAGATTTTATTGTGCCTTAGTCATATCAGATGACAGTAAGTGCTATGGAGGAAACTAAAACAAGGAAGGAGTACAGACAGCACCCGGCTCGGGGCTGAAGCTTCTATTTTAAATGTGGTGGTCAGGGAAGTCTTGACTAAAGAAAAGATGACGTTTCATCAAAGACTTGAAGATGATAGGAGAAGTTATCAAGTGGACATAAAAAGGAAAAATGTTCCAGGTAATGGGGCCAGCAAAAGCAAAGGCCAGGATGGGATGATGGTGTGTTCAAGGAACGGCAAAGAGTCTCTCAGCTGCAGCAGAAAGACTGAGGTGAAAACAGCAGAAAAGTCCATCGATGGAAGGCAAAGGGGTGACCAGACAATGGAAGACTATGTGGTATAGAGATTTGGGTTTTTACTGAGGGTGAGATGGACGCTTTGAGTAGAATATGATGTAACTCATATTTTATATGATATGTTGGCTGCTGAGATGAGAACTGAGTGTAGTAAACAAGGGTAGAAACAGATAATGGTCAAGATGCTATTCAGCCACCCTGGAAAGATACAAGATGATTTACACTAGGGTCATAGTGGTGAAAGGCAGTAACATTTTGGAAATCTTTCAAGTAGAGTTGATAGGATTTGCTAATGGATTTCTCATGCAATGTGAGCCAAATGGTGTGAGTGAAAGGAAGGTAAAATTTCTATTTAATTAGGTATAATAAGATGGAAAAGGTGGGGGAAATAAAAGCGTTTGGGGAAGAAAGGAGTTTGTTTTGAGACATGTTAAAATGGAGAAAGCAAATGAAGATGTTAGGTAGGTAAATTTGAGCTCAGGGACTATGAACGCACAGAAATTTAGATCATGAACCTGTGGCTGGTATTTAAAGCCAATAGATCGGATGAGGTCATTCTGGTTTACTGTATTTGCACATACGATGTTTTAGGCAGCATGTTCAATACATTTTTGGCCACAAAAAACTCTTTAGTAAATTCCACAGGAATGAGGATTTGATTTACCTGTTATCCTCAAATATATGATGTCAGTTGGGTTTACTATTTCATCATATTTAATTTCCTATAAATTCTCAAAATATGAAATAGGTCCCATATTTATTAGCCATATTTTCCAGTATGATAGAACTATATTACTTAATTTCCTATAAAAATAGTTTGATGGCTTAGTGAAACTACTGTTATGTTATGAATTGTGAAACCATGCTTACAGACAACAGAGCACACATTTTGATGTAAGTTAATTTACATAATTTACCTAAGTTATGAAAATACACACCGTCAGAGAACAGATTTTGTTAATTCTGAACTGTGTCAAGCTATCATTTAATAATTCTCAAGGGCCTAACACTGGCAAAACCATATGCTGCAGTGTATGTGCTTCTATTTCCTTCTAATTTTTTTCATCATGCTTCATGAGTAAATGCTGTGAAATCTAATTAATTTAATTAATGAATCTCAGGGCCATTGGTCCATGAATTAACATGAATTACTCTGTGAAAAAAGATCTGTCTTTCCTTTTTTTTTTTTTTTTTTTAAGAGTAAAGGGTTTTAGTGACCTCTGGCCACTTGGCTGAGCTAAATACCATCTTTTAGAACAGACAAAATAATGCACTGATAACAAGCCTCAAGCATAGAATATAACATTATCACTAAACCTTCTGTTTGTGTTGTTCCAGGGCTAATAAAATGGAAAATTGTCTATCCCTGAGGAAATTTGAGATAGTCTCATATTTTCTTTGCTAAACCAGGGAATAATTAATTATAGGGAAGTGCCAAGAATTGCCCTGGTAGAGTCAGTCTGAAGAATGATTTCTCTCTATCCTGTATTATCTGTTCTCTGCCTGGCATCTCCTTTTTGTTGCTCATGTCCAAGTCCTTTTGGTCACTTATTTTTCTGCCATATCACAACAAAAATTATACCAATAAAAGAACAAAATTTTTTGTTTTTGTATTTCTGCTTTGGCAATAACTATGTCTGTGTTACCCATAAGATTATAAATCTTTACGGTTTGTGTGTTTTCCTTTTGGTACTTCTTATTCAAAAGAGGATTTGAGACAGCTGAGAAAAAGAATATGTAATAAGGTGAATAATAGAAAAATAAATTGGTGTAAAGAAAAAATGAAGCCAACTATTGAAGACAATGACTGTTATCACTTAGGGACCTCATTCTTCCAATCAAATTGCATAGCATAATTTGCACAGTGCACCCGATGGGCACTCAACACATATTTGTGGAAGATAATACTAATGAGTAACATGATGAATCAAAATCTAGAAGATTTTCATCCTTCAGGAAGTAACTAATGGACAGGTATCATAAATTCTATTCTTAAAATATGGAGGGAAATATGTACTAACCTGGCCTATATAATGCAGCAGGAAGACACAGAGAGCAACAGAGTTATTTTTGCATGTGTTTCTTGATTCTAATGCACTTAAAAAACAGTATTATCAGGATACTTCTTCAGATCCATATGTCCAGCTGTTTCTTTGTCATTTCTATCTGGATATTATTCAGGTACCTCTACTTAAATTCATTACCTTCCTTCAAACAAGTAACAATATCCAAAACAGAGAACTGTGAGCTAGTCTAGTCATATCTCTGTCCCTCTCATATCTCTGACCTAATTTGGAGGCTCAGATGGTATAATCAAAAAGACACTAGCTCTGTGTCCAGTGGCATCTAGTTTTATCCTCATTCAGCAATTTAAAATCTGTGTAAACCTCAGGAATCTACTTACCTCCCTTGAAGGCCATTGTATGGATGAATTGTTTTTTTCAAAATTAATTGTAGTGAGGATTAAAATGACATTTAGAACTTGAGCTCTCAACAGTTGCTTCCGTTGTTATTGAAATTAGCTCCAAACCTGTCAACACTACTTCTTGTGCTAAGTCGTGTCTGACTCTTTTTGACCCCATGGACTGTAGCCCGCCAGGCTGCTCTGTCCATGGAATTCTCCAGGCAAGAATACTGCAGTGGGTTACCATGCCCTCGAACCCAGGTCTCCCACATTGCAGGCGGATTGAGCCACCAGGGTAGCCCCTACCTCTTCTTAGATCTGTTTTCTCTCTGTTCTCACTAATAAACGCCCTTGATTCTATTTCTGTCTGATTTAATATGTGATCCCTGCCCCTTTCAGCCCCTCCAACTTCATCCATAATCCGGCCTCCACACCATAATCAGGACAGTGGTTCTAAAATGCAAACTCTATCATGGTACACTCACAAAAACCTGCAACTACACACTTGTCTCCTGATAAAAATCTAAACTCCATAGCTTTAGACTGACCATAGCTCTTTATGAGCTGACTCAGCTCATCTCTCCCTTCTGTCTCAGGCCTCTCCACCTAATCCTCCACACTTTATATTGAACAACTTGGATCTCCTTCATTTCTTCCATCCATCATATTATCTGTTACCTCTTTGTACACAGTGTTCCTGCAGTCTGGAATAGCATTCTCTTCTTCCTGTTAGCCTGGAAACATCTATGCTTCCTTTAAGACTGAATTCAGTCTTTGCTCCGTTAGTGGTCTTTCTATGATAAATTGACAATACTTTATTTTGTGGTCTCACAGTCCACTAGGCATTCTTCAACTGTCCAGTTTAACAGTGTATGATATTTGTTGCTTATATGCCCATTTCTCCTTCTGGCTCTGAGAAACATGAGGACAGGGTTGTAACCATTTTGTATTCCCAGGGGTGAGCATACTATCCATACATTTGTGATAGTAGATGAAGGAATGAATGGAAAACCAACAAGTGCTATCTTGTTTCTGTCTCTTAAACTGCATTACAGACTAATAGATTGAATTGATTGAAGATTCCAGATCATATACCTCTGCCTGGTTTTGTTGTTATGATATGTTAGCAAGAAGCTTCATCCCTCCCCAAAATTTCTTCTGTGGTAGCAATAAATTCAATGTCTTCTAGATATAACACTGTACTCTCTTTTTTTTCCCCACTGCTACTTTAGAAACAGTATGTGTTTATGACTTTGTAGATTAATTTGTTACAGTACATGTAATAGGATCCTTGCTATTTCTTCATAAGTAGTTATGATAAAATATTCATATTTGCTTATGTTTTGTGAAGGTCTATATATAATGGAGCTCATGTTATTATAATCTTATTTTAAGAGGAAATATAGATGAAAAGATTTTCTTTTATTTTTAATGTAAAACTTCTAAATTAAATATACAAAAGTGCTCATCTAAAAGATAATAGAATCATAAGCAGAACACAGGAAAAGGCCTACAAAGCACAATTATATCAAAAAATGTATTTTTATTCCAAGAGAATTACTGAATTAGTGCATGATAAAACAAATATTTATTATAAGTTTATATGTCAGTAAACTGTTTAATACAGATTGCATCAATTTTACATAAAGAGTCTATCCAGTTGTTTATAACATTTCAAGATGATTTCAACTTTTTCACATTCAACAAAATAGAGATAAAACATAAACTGAATGGAAAAACATTGGTACTGACATTTCATGGCTTTCTGCAAAGCTTTAACAGTAGGGATAATGTTAGAACACAATAGAAAGTTCTCCTCCACCCCTCCACTCATTTGCCCTGTGTCTGGGGCAAAGACACAGGGTCCAGAGTAAGGAAGATACAACAACAACAAAAACCTCCATGTGATCAAGGGAGCTCAAGGCCACCTGAAATGTGAGATACAGTTTGCTTCTGGGGATTTTGCCCAACAATGGGAGGAGATATCTAGAACAAAACAATTAGATATAAATCCTCCCTGTCCTTGTTCCCCACTTACTGTTTTCCATAGCACTTACTGTTTCCATACCACCTTCTATGTATTATATATAATGTGCTAAGTCGCATCAGTCGTGTCCAACTCTGTGCGACCCCATAGACGGCAGCCCACCAGGCTCCCCCATCCCTGGGATTCTCCAGGCAAGAACACTGGAGTGGGTTGCCATTTCCTTCTCCAATGCATGAAAGTGAAAAGTGAAAGTGAAGTCTCTCAGTCCTGTCTGACTCTTAGCGACCCCATAGACTGCAGCCTACCAGGCTCCTCCATCCATGGGATTTTCCAGGCAAGAGTACTGGATTGGGGTGCCATTGCCTTCTCTGATATATAATGTATGTATTTATTTATACCTTCCTTCAATAATCCATAAGCTCTTTCGACCTTCCTTCAAAAATCCAGTGTCTTTATTCTGATTAAATTTAGAGTAGGTGAAATAATTTCTAGTAGTCATTTTTTGTCCTGTCAACAAACTCCATCTAATATTTTAAAAGTGATTTCAAATAAGTTTAATTTCTGTTGTTTTGTTGGCAGAAAACAACAAAATTCTGTAAAGCATTTATCCTTCAATTAAAAAATTTGAAAAAAAATCTGTAAACTCCACGAATGTAGAAAACGTAATCATCTCTCTGTACTGCTGTCACCACAGAACTGACAATAATATTAATACATGGATATAATGGAGACATAATACTTTTGAAAGAATAAATTAACATTGGGAATACTAAAGAATTTGTACATGTGTCCAGGGAACATGAGAGCTCAATTCCCCTCCTCAAATGTAGGAAAGAAAATAATATATAATATAAAACATTAAGAATTATATAAATAGCTTATTTAGAAATAAGATAACTTCTCAAAAAATTCTATATTATGTTTGTCTCTAGAAAGGTCAGAGTTTTTCTCAATATTTTGTAGAACTCTTTGAATTACTCAACCATATATTTTAATTACCTGATAAAATTTTATGAATATAAAAAATTATAAACTATTATTAAAATTATTTATTGTTAAATAATTTATTTAAAATTTATAAAGAATTTATTTATGAGTATATCACCCATTTATAAAGAATATGAATATTTAAGATTATTCAGGGATTTGAGCAATATACTATTAATATTACTATTAATTTGAGGAAGGGTATGCAAAAGACTTTACTAACAAAGGTCCGTCTAGTCATGGACTAGACGGTTTTTCCAGTAGTCATGTATGGATGTTTTTCCAGTAGTCATGTATGGATGTGAGGGTTGAACTATAAAGAAAGCTGAGCACTAAAGAATTGATGCTTTTGAACTGTGATGTTGGAGAAAATTCTTGAGAGTCCCTTGGGCTGCAAGGAGATCCAACCAATCCATCCTAAAGGAAATCAGTCCTGAATATTCATTGGAAGGACTGATGCTGAAGCTGAAACTCCAATATTTGGCCACCTGATGCGAGGAACTGACTCATTTGAAAAGACCCTGATGCTGAGAAAGATTGAAGGCAGGAGGAGAAGGGGATGACAGAGGACGAGATGGTTGGATGGCATCACCGACACAATGGACATGAGTCTGAATAGGCTCCAGGAGTTGGTGAGGGACAGAGAGGCCCAGCATGCTGCAGTCCATGGGGTTGCAAAGAGTCAGACATGATTGAATGATTGAACTGAACTGATGCAAAAGACTAAATGGTAGATTTTAATGGTAGATTGTTCTGTTCAGTAAGTTTTAATGTTTTCCTGGAAATGCCCATTTATGTTAAAGAACTGAAACATACTTGATAGTAAAAGTGAAGTCGCTCAGTCGTGTCCAACTCTTTGTGACCCCGTGGACTGTAGCCGACCAGGCTCCTCTCTCCATGGGATTCTCCAGGCAAGAACACTGGAGTGGGTTGCCATTTCCTTCTCCAGGGGATCTTCTCAACCTAGGGATTGAACCCGGGTCTCCTGCATTGCAGGCAGATGCTTTAACTTCTGAGCCACCAAGGAAGCATACTTGGGATATAGCAAATGACTTAAAATAGTACAAACACTATGATACATACTGTAATTTAGCACTTAATAAGTTTTTAGAGCTTTAAAGTCATTGGTTTATTCTTCACCTCTTATGCTGTTAAATATCATTGTTCTATAAAAGGAATAAAATGTATGTTTGGTACATAATTCTCTTTAACATTATACTCTGACAATTTCTTTACTAGAAAATAAAATATGTAAAATAATGGACTATGTACTGAGGTCTATTTGTGCCATAATATACAGGTAGTACTGGCTAGATGACCCAATAAGTAGTTTTTCTTTCCTTGGCATTGGAAGTTTACATTTCCAATTACATTTAAGTAGTTTGAGTGAGCCAAGAAAACAATACATAAACATGCATGCTTATATAAGTATTATGCACTTAGTAGCATTAAAACAATCTTGATGTGTTGAGTATTAAGAACAGAGCTCATCAGTCTGCTAGTGAGGTATGCATATAGGGGTTGTACTAGAATTGCTATTATGTCTAAAAATCCAGTGTGTCTTTACTCTGATTAAATTTAGAGTAGGTGAAATAATTTCTATTAGTCACTTTCTGTCCTTTCAACAAACTCCATATAATATTTTAGAAGTGATTTCAAGTAATTTTTACCTAACCATCCATTCAAATAAGGTTTGAATACACAGCGGTAAAGAATCCACCTGCCAGTGTAGAAGGCACCAGGGATGCGAGTTCAATCCCTGGGTTAGGAGGATTCCCTGGAGTAGGAAATGGCAACTCACTCCAGTACCCTTGCCTGGAAAATTCTATGGACAGAGGATTCTGGCGGGCTATAGTCCATGGGGTCGCACAGTCGAACGGGACAGAGTGTGTGCTTGTGTACACACACACACACACACATGTAGTAAGATAAATATTGTACTATTTCCCATAGGGCTCTGTATTCTAATTATGATTTCTATTGAAAATTCATTTTCCTGCTATTTTCTCAAGCCAATTTATTTATTTTTATTTTTTAATATAAATGTATTTTAATTGGAGGCTAATTACTTTACAATATTGTATTGGTTTTGCCATACATTGTAGTTAAAAAAAGGCTGAGTAAAATAGAAATTTCACAGGAAAAAGTTTTTGTAGGGCAGTGCTTTCCAATATAGTACTCACTAACCACCCATGGCTGTGAAGCTCATGAAATGTGGCTACTTCAACTTGACATGGGCTATAAGTGTGAAGTATGCACCACGACTTGGAAAATTGATATTAAAAAACAAGGAAGGCAAACTATCTCTTTAATCATTTTTTGTATATATGTTGCAATAGCAATATGAGGCTGTATTGGGTGAAATTAATATAAATGACAATTAATTTCACCTACTTTTTTAATGTTTCCATTCAAAAATTCAAAATAATATGCGGTTTGCACTTATAGATCACAGTGTGTTTGTACTGGACAACACTGTATAAGATTACTGTTTAAGCATATTTCTCTCTCATACTAAGTCTTATCAGAAATGATATTACAAGCTTTTTAAAGGTAATAGGAAGGTTCTTGTTTACACTGCCCTCTTCCCTTGCTCAAATTCAGATTCCTAACCCAGACATAATCCATCAGTAAATACTAATATCCAATTAAATGGTTAGAAAAATAGTTCCTTTCATGTCTTTTTCCCTTATTGTAACATTGTTTCACTTTTCATATTTGTAGAGCATAGGCATTTTGCAAATGTCTTATATATAATCCAGAAATTTAAAATAATTCAAATCGTATATAAATTTAATATAAATATGACAGGCTCATTTTTGTTCTACCTCATTGGTGATTATATCTAGCATGTTATTAAAATGTATTGGTCTGATAATCTGACCAAAAGTGGAGATTTTTCAACAGGAAATTTTTTTTCGTAATAACATTATTATGAAACAGTGGTGAAATGAAGTCTCCAAGAAAGTATGGAGCCAGCTGCCATGATCAGATTCTGTGTGTGTGTTAGTCTTTCAGTCATATCCAACTCTGTGACTCTGTAGACTGTAGTCCACGAGACTCCTCTGTCCATGGGATTCTCCAGACAAAAGTACTAGAGTGGGTTGCCATTCCATGGTCCAAGGGATCTTCCCGACTCAGGCACTGAACCCTGGTCTCCTGCATTGCAGGCAGATTCTTTACCATCTGAGCTACCAGGATAGTCTACTCAGATTCTATTTTGCCCTGGTATTAGTAATCTCAATTTATTGTTCTCAGCCAAAATGACCTTTAGACAGCTTGTTACTCTGCCAGCTCATGAAACTTTCTGGCAAGGAGAGCTGAACTGCCAATAGAATTCTTCTACCTCCAGGGAAATGAAGGTAGGGGAAATTACCTCCCCCTAGGGAAATGAAGCAACCGATGATATATATATTTTAATCCCATGACAAAGTGAAGTACTCACAGAACATATTATAAAACATTTTAGTTAAACTCTGCTCACTTGAAATAATTTGTGTTTCATGTTCCATCTTATTTTACCATCTTGCTACCTTATAATATCTGTAACTTAAGTTCTAGTCACAAAAAAGTCCAAAGCATAAAGAGAAGACCTTGAGAGGTGGATAAGGAAAGTTGACTCTACCAGAGAATAAATTCACCCTTGACTGTCCACTTGCTTTTCTCATAATCCAGTTTGAACTCAATGAACATATGTTTACTAGTTTTCTAGAATCTGTTTCCCTGTTGTTTTTCCAGTTGCCCTGGACTTGCTCGATGGCCAAGAGTGCAAATAGAATGAGAGAGGCTGCTGGCAGCATAGATTTGCACTGTTAATGGCACCC
>NW_011494919.1:493782-494225 GCF_000754665.1 Bison bison bison | reverse complement strand
GAAGGAATGTGCATAAAGGGGATGAAATCTCAGTGGTTCTCAAAGGACACCTGCACTTTCTAAGGACTCACAGCCACAGGCAGAGCCATCACTGTGGGAGGAAATGATACTGAGACAAGTTTCCAGCTTTCACTTCAAGAGTAACTACAAAGGCTCCAAAACACACAGTAGTGAAGAGTCATACATAATCCTACCCTAGTTACACAGGGCATGGCAGCTGTGAAAACCTAGGAATCATCTCTGTAAATAATTAAAACTATTACATGTAGCTGAAAGGATGAAGTGAAAATTGAACAGATCATTGGTGTTATTAATTCAAAGGACTGTAGGAAACAAATATTGTTTACTAATATTTTTACCTTCAGATAATTTGCCATCCTAAGTGATAAATTTTGTAATAACAATATGGAGTAATGGGGATGTGAGGCTGAACGTGGAAAATC
>NW_011494919.1:468559-493682 GCF_000754665.1 Bison bison bison | reverse complement strand
GCTGCTGTCTATGGGGTCGCACAGAGTCGGACACGACTGAAGCGACTTAGCAGCAGCAGCAGCAGTGAAGAAACTGCACAGCCAGTTTCCCCACATAATCATAGTGGGAGTAATGCTTTATAATTATTTAAAATGCAAACTCTTCATTTTTGTGTATACATGTGTACTAAGAAACTACGTACACCCTTAATGCAAGAAAGACCAGCCATGTTCTAATGAAAGAAGTTTTAATGACTCTAAACTCGGGCTATTATTCTCAAATATACAGTATATATGGTTGGAAAGAATAAAAATGTTCATGACCAGAGGTGAGACCCAATATCAGTGGCAAGATGAGAAGGCTTTTGCTTGGTTGGCTCTCTGATTCTTTTTCTGTATGTTCATTGAATTAGATTTTGAGCAGAGGCAATGAGCCCACAAAAGACAATCAGATTCCAGACCTCAGAAGCTCTTGGGCATGGATGATCAAGTGGTGCAGGGATAAACCAGCTCAGTGTATAATTAGTTCTGGAAATTTGTGAGCAAAACAGAGAGCAGAGTATTTCCAAAGATGGAATGAGGATATGGTCATAGGCCTTGTCATGTGAGTAGGTATTTTTTTAATTATTTTTTTTTATTGAAGGATAATTGCTTTACAGAATTTTGTTGTTTTCTGTTAAACCTCATAATGAATCAGCCATAGGTATACATATATCCCCTTCCTCCTGAACCTGCCCCCATGTCCCTCCCCATCCCACCCCTCTAGATTGATACAGAGCCCATGTTCGGGTTTCTGAGCCATACAGCAAATTCCCGTCGGCTATCCATTATGCATATGGTAATGTAAGTTTCCATGATACTCTTCCCACGTATCCCACCCTCTCCTCCCCTTCCCCATGTCCACAAGTCTATTCTCTAGGTCTGTTTCTCCTATTTTTTTTTTTAATACCTCTTTGTGATTTCCAACAGACACCAAACTCAGGTGGCTGGATTATTTTTCAACCAGTTTCAAATACACAGGATATAAAACTAATTTTGTCCAACTTGATGATTTGGTGAAGATGAGCGTAGATTAGATAAAATTCATAGCCTCTTCCAGGTTCATAGAATGTGTTTCCATGATTCCTGAATTTATCTGTGCTTATCTTTTTCACAAAGCAGTTTACTCTAAGATACACTCAGAAGTTTTAATGACTGTCAAAATTCTTATCCTTCTTATACAGTTCTTCTGGATATATACCCTCTACTGCTTCAAATAGAGTACTAAGTGTACTTGGGTGCTTAAAATATATTTTATGATATATTGGGCATTTGAAGCAATTCTCCTTTCTACTGCAGATATAAACACCATAAATTGGAAAAGACATACTCCAATTGAAAGGTCAAAAGTCCTTGTTGGCCTTTCCTTATGAGAAAGACAGTTCTAATTTATTGGTAGAGCTAAATTTCTTGCACAGAAAACTCAGAGTGAAGTTTTGATAGTGGGACTGGAAAAAATTGTGGAGACATAAGTAAGGTTGGGGACAAGAGACGTCATTAGGAAGTCTAGCAAGTGCAAAACTATTTTTAAAATACTCACTGTGAAATATGTTAAAAAATCACAGAGAGATCACTGAGTGTGGGGCTTAGCTGTTTATGGAAATCCTTCTCAAGATAAAGGCTCTCATCAACATAGCATTAATGTCCACACAGAGTTTAGTATATTTCTCCACTCTGTTGGAGATTTATAACAACAAGGATTTTGATAAGACTTTTTAAAGAGAAGTTTTAGTTCACAGGATAATTGAGAGGAGAGCACAAAGATTTTCTTCATAACCCCCTGCCCACCGCCAACATACATAGCCTCCTCTATTACCAGTATTACTCTCCAGAATGGTGCTTTTTATTTTTTACTGAGGATGAGCATATACTGACACATCATTATCATCCAAAGTCCACAGTTTACCTTAAGTCAATAGATTACTTTGATGTTCCATGATCTATGGATTGAGTCAAATGTATAATGACACGTAATCATCATTGTACTACCATACAGAGCATTTTCACTCCTTAAAAATCCTGACACTCCACCTATTCATCCCCTTCTGTTCCTCGTCCTTGCCAACCACTGGGTTTTCTATTGCATCCAGAGTTTTGCTCCTTTCAGAATGTCACATACTTGGTGCCATCAGTATGTAGATTGTCTTCCATCATTTAGTGAATAAGAATTTAACTTTTCTTGATGTCTTTTCATGGTTTGATAGTTTATTTCTTCTTCAAACAAAATAATGTTCCATTGCCAGGAGATACCACAGTTTGTTTCTTCATTCACCTACTGAAAGATATCTTGGATACTGCCAAGTTATGGCAATTATGAATAAAGAGACTATCTGCATTCATGCACAGGTCTCTGAGTGAACCTAATTTTTCAACTCCTTTGCATAAATACCAAGGAGTACATTTGCTGCTTCATATGTTGAGTTGTGAAAGAAACTTGCAAGCTCTGTTCCAAAGTGGCTATACCATTTTCCATTCCCACCAGTAATGAATGGATGTTCCTGTTGCTCTGCATCCTTGTCAGTATTTGAACTTGTCAATGTTCTGGATTTTGGCCATTTTAATAGGTGTTAGTTATATTTCACTATTGTTTTCATTTATATTTCCCTGACGACATATGATGTACAGCATCATTTCATAAGCTTATTGCCATCTGTATATCTTCTTTGGCAAGGTCTCTGGTCCACTTTTTGATAGATTAGATGTTTGATTTCTTACGGTTCAGTTTTAAGAATTTTTATATTTTGGAGAGCAGTTCTTTATTGGATGCATTTTTTTGCAGATATTATCTCCTATGGCTTGTCTTCTCATTTTCTTGACATTATCTTTTGTAGAGAAAAATATTTATCTTATTGAAGTCCAGCTTATCAATCATTTCTTTTATGGATCATGCCTTTTTTTTATATTTAAAAAATCATTGTCATACCCAGGGTCATCTAGATTTTTTTTCCTGTGTTATCTTTTGGGAGTTTTATAGCTTTGCATTTTGAATTTAGGTTTCTGATCCTTTGTGAGTTAACTTTTGTGAAGTATATAATATCTGTGTCTAGATTAATTTTTTTCATGTGGAGGTCCAGATGTTCCCCCACCATTTGTCAAAGACAAGACTTTAACTTCGCTCATGTTTTATGTCAGTGAGGGCAGGTCAGCCAGTGCTGCTCTACCCTGAGTCATCCCATTCTAGGACCCTCATTAGCAGAGGGAAAGGACTGACAGGAGGAAAAGCTGATAAGAAGAGAAGCAAGGAATGTCCCTTAAGGTTTTTGATCAGTCTAGCTCTCTATAATTTTTCTCACATCCTACAGCCTCACATCAAGCCTGGCAATGGGGTAGAACTATGTAATGCACCATCAGTGAGACACTTGAAGTCACATGGCAATGAGCAGGGATGTCCTCCTCTGTTAAGGAAGTGATCCAATAATGGGAAAAACAATACACTTTGCCACAGAGAGTATTCTAAATGCAAGAATAATGGGACTCACAGTTTGGTCCTGGCCAAAGGAAATGGCAACCCACTCCAGTGTTCTTGCCTGGAGAATCCCAGGGACGGTGGAGCCTGGTGGGCTGCCGTCTATGGGGTCGCACAGAGTCGGACACAACTGAGGCGACTTAGCAGCAGTAGCAGCACACCCCCTCCAGATCCGACCAGTCCATCCTAAAGGAAATCAGTCTTGAATGTTCCTTGGAAGGACTGATGTTGAAGCTGAAACTCCAATATTTTGGCCACCTCATGTGAAGAGCTGACTCATTTAAAAAGACCCTGACGCTGGGAAAGATTGAGGGCAGGAGGAGAAGGGGACGACAGAGGATGAGATGGCTGGATGGCATCACCGACTCAATGGACATGAGTTTGAGTAAACTCCGGGAGTTGGTGATGGACAGGGAGGCCTGGCGGGCTACAGTCCATGGGTTCGCAAAGAGTCAGACACAACTGACCGACTGAAACTGAACTGATACCCCCTCCTATTGTTTTAGGTCAATATCAGAACTTAAGAAAACTTCAGAGACAGAGATATCTAAGAAGGAATGTGCATAAAGGGGATGAAATCTCAGTGGTTCTCAAAGGACACCTGCACTTTCTAAGAACTCATGGCCACAGGCAGAGCAATCACTGTGGGAGGAAATGATACTGAGACAAGTTTCCAGCTTTCATTTCAAGAGTAACTACATTTTTGGTTGTCTCTTTTAGTCCAGGTTCGATACACGATACTGGATGCTTGGGGCTAGTGCACTGGGACGACCCAGAGGGATGGTATGGGGAGGGAGGAGGGAGGAGGGTTCAGGATGGGGAACACATGTATACCTGTGGCGGATTCATTTTGATATTTGGCAAAACTAATACAATTATGTAAAGTTTAAAAATAAAATAAAATTTAAAAAAAAGTAACTACAAAGGCTCCAAAACACACAGTAGTGAAGAGTCATACATAATCCTACCCCAGTTACACAGGGCATGGCCGCTGTGAAAACCTAGGAATCATCTCTGTAAATAATTAAAACTATTACATGTAGCTGAAAGGATGAAGTGAAAATTGAACAGATCATTGGTGTTATTAATTCAAAGGACTGTAGGAAACAAATATTGTTTACTAATATTTTTACCTTCAGATAATTTGCCATCCTAAGTGATAAATTTTGTAATAACAATATGGAGTAATGGGGATGTGAGGCTGAATGTGGAAAATCTATGGAGAACAACATTTATTAGAGTTTTGAATGTAACACATAGTAGAGATTAGAATAAGTTAAAATAAATAGAAGAGCCTAAACATTATTCTATACATTAACATTTTAAATTATAAGTCAGTGGTCTGGTAGCTCACATTGGGTTTTAAGCAATTAGGGAAAAATTCTCAAACTGTACAATGCAGAGAAACCATTTGGGGAACTTGTTTAAAATACTTATTTCCCAGAACTCCGCAGGCAGTGGCTCTGAGATGTTAACTCAGCAGACCTGATGGAGTCTGGATGCCTAGACTTTAATAAGCACTTGTGAGATATGACCATGTTTTGAGAAATAGTGAAGGGTAGAAACAAAAATCAGATCTTTTAAATGTTTTTGTTTTTTTTTTAAGATTAACACCTAATAGTATTCCAGGGAAGGTTATTTTTATAAGATAATTATGAAAACATTTTAATTAATGAAGACTGAATAATGACTTAGTTTGCATAAATTCACTTTATCCTGTTTTGAAGTTTTAAAAACCAGTTTTTATTATGAAAGCCATGAATTATGCTCCAGTCAAAAGCATGTAATGTACCGAAATTTTAACATTGGGTTTGGCACATTATGTGTACAGTACAATTTCATAAAAATAATTTTATATTTGGATGTTATATATATTTTTGTGATACAGAAGATAGACATTCAAAAATAATAGAATACTCTGACATCAAAAAATAAATATGTCAAATCACAAGAGACAAGTTGTCTTTTTTAGTAGTATAACCACTACATGCACATTTTGCCAAATGCGCCCACTTATTAAAATTTCATTTAATATGGTTATAATATTCCACATGGTGTGATCATTTACACTCACCCAGAGCCAGACATCCTGGAATGTGAAGTCAAGTTGGTATTAGGAAGCATCACTATGAACAGAGCTAATGAGGTGATGGAATTCCAGTGGAGCTATTTCAAATCCTAAAAGATGATGCAGTGAAAGTGCTGCACTCAATATGTCAGCAAATTTGGAAAACTCAGCAGTGGCCACAGGACTGGAAAAGGTCAGTTTTCATTACAATCCCTAAGAAAGGCAATGCCAAGGAATGCTCAAACTATTGCACAATTGCACTCATCTCACAGGCTAGTAAAGTAATGCTCAAAATTCTCCAAGACAGGCTTCATCAATACGTGAACCGTGAACTTCCTGATGTTCAAGCTGGTTTTAGAAAAGGCAGAGGAACCAGAGATCAAATTGCCAACATCCGCTGGATCATGGAAAAAGCAAGAGAGTTCCAGAAAAACATCTATTTGTGCTTTATTGACTATGCCAAAGCCTTTGACTGTGTGGATCACAATGAACTGGAAAATTCTGAAGAAGATGGGACTACAAGACCACCTGACCTGCCTCTTGAGAAATCTGTATGCAGGTCAGGAAGCAACAGTTAGAACTGGACATGGAACAACAGATTGGTTCCAAATAGGAAAAGGAGTACATCAAGGCTGTATATTGTCACCCTGCTTATTTAACTTATATGCAGAGTACATCATGAGAAATGCTGGGCTGGATGAAGCACAAGCTGGAATCAAGATTGCTGGGAAAAATATCAATAACCTCAGATATGCAGATGATACAACTTTTATGGCAGAAAGTGAAGAAGAACTAAAAGAGTCTCTTGATGAAAGTGAAAGAGGATAGTAAAAAAGCTGGCTTAAAGCTCAACATTCAGAAAATTAAGATCATGGCATCCAGTCCCATCACTTCATGGCAAATAGATGGGGAAACAGTGGAAACAGTGTCAGACTGTATTTTTTTGGGCTCCAAAATCACTGCAGATGGTGATTGCAGCCATGAAATTAAAAGATTCTTACTCCTTGGAAGAATAGTTTTGACCAACCTAGACAGCATATTAAAAAGCAGAGACATTACTTTGTCAACAAAGGTCCATCTAGTCAAGGCTATGGTTTTTCCAGTAGTCATGTATGGATGTGAGAGTTGGACTGTAAAGAAAGCTGAGTGCTGAAGAATTGATGTTTTTAAACTGTGGTGTTGGAGAAGACTCTTGAGAGTCACTTGGACTTCGAGGAGATCCAATCAGTCCATCCTAAAGGAGATCAGTCCTGGGCTTTCATTGGAAGGACTGACATTGAAGCTGAAACTCCAGTACTTTGGCCACCTGATGAGAAGAGTGGATTCATTTGAAAAGACCCTGATGCTGGGAAAGATTGAGGGCAGGAGGGGAAGGGGACGAATGCGGATGAGATGGTTGGATGGCACCACCGATTCAGTGGACAAGGGTTTGGGTGAACTCCGGGAGTTGGTGATGGACAGGGAGGCCTGGCTTGCTGGGGTTCATGGAGTCGCAAAGAGTTGGACACGACTGAGCAACTGAACTTAATATTCCACAAAGGTTTGAATTAGTATAAGTGAATTTTAATGCTTATCAAAATGCTTGCCTTAGTGAAGTATTCTATCGTGTCTGGATGTTAAAGCATAGTTTGTATTTAGGGTAGAAAAAATATATTTTATATAATATATATTTCAATATCACAATTTTATTTTTATCTCCTTGTTTAGTATTTAATGGACACATCCACAATTTGGAGACTTTAATACTCTATCTCAACAACTGATATGATAGAACCAGAAGGAAAATCAGCAAGAAAATATCAGGATCAGCTAGTTGGCTCTGGCTGACATTTATTACAGAAGACAGTCTTTCAAAAGAAGAGGATACATGTTCTTTTCAAGTACCCACAGAAAATATGCAAAAATAAGCTGAATCTTGTGACATAAAGTGAACCTGAAAAAATTTAGAAGAATTGAAATCATATATAATGATAACAGGGAATATCCCAACCAACTCAAAAATACAGTTGGAATTAATCCCTGGTTCAAAGAGCAAGTCTCAAGAAAAAGTTTTGAAAATACATTGAACTGAACAATAATAAAAATACAATATACCAAGATTGTGGCACAGTGCTTACCTGAGAGAAATTTTCATAGCACTAAATGTTTGCACTAGAAAAGGGAAACATCACATGATTTACTTCTTATCAGCTTTCTTCTGCATTGATTGACCTGTTGAAGGGATTTTTTCTTCTTTATTCTTCTTTATCTTGTTATTATGGTGGATTATATTGATGGAAGTTTTAAATATTGAACCAACCTCCACCCTTGGAATAAACCACCTTTGTCCAGGTATATAATTCTTTTTATGTATTGTTAAAATTTGTCTGCTAATATATAAGGGATAGTGGTTGTAGTTCTTCCTTTTTTATGGTCTTTGTCTCCCTTTGGTATCAGGGTAAATCCAGCTTCATAAAATTGATCCAGAAGTATTTTATTTTCTTCTATTTTCTGGAGCAGGTTATATAGAATTTGGTATTAATATTTAAGTGTTTGGTAGGATTCTGCAATGAACTAACTGGGTCTGGTTATGTTTAGGCAGGGGCATTTAAATTGCAAATAAAATTTCCTTAACAAGGCTATTCAAATTATCTCTTTAATTTTGGATTAGGTATGGTATGCTGTACTTTTGAAAAATTGGTCCTTTCCTTCTAAGTTGTAAAATTTATATATATGGAGTTGTTACTAGTATACATTCCTTTATTATCATTTTGATGTCTGCAAGGTCTTAAGTAACACCCCGTTTCATTCCTGATATTATTTGAGTAAAAACAAATTGTCAGTCTTGCCTGTGACTTGTAAATTTTATTGATCAAACTGATGTCAAAATTAACTGTAAATGGTAAAACTATAACATTTTAAGGAATAAATATAGACTAAAATCTTTGGCATTCGAGCAATTGATAAATTGGGCTTCCTCAAAATTAAAAATGCTTGCTCTGTGAAAGATTATTTTAATTGAACAGAAAGAAACTATAGACTAGAAGAAAATATTTGCAAATCACCTTATGGACTGAAATACATTCTTCCCTCACCCAATTCATATGTTGCAGTTCTTACTCTTAGTCCCTCAAAATATGACTATATTAGGAAAAAGTCTTCAAGGAGGTAATTAACTTAAAAGGAGGTTTATTCTTCAAAATAGCTAATCCCGTTTAAGAGATGGGGTCTGTCTTCCCAGATTTATTTTTGATCTGCACATTTCTCATTTGCAGACTAATTTTTTTTTAAAACTGTCATTTGCCATGTGATACTCTGAAGGCAGGTTCAGGGGGCATTCTGACTCTAGATGGGAAGAAAATAGCTTCCCTGCTACATTTTGATATGTTTTCACAGAGATCACTGACTCTAGGTACTTCCTGGGTCACTATGTTAAAGATCCTCTTTCCCTTCCCTCTGCTGCTAAAAACTTTGCTGTTTGACTGTGTTATGCTCTTCCTGCATTGGTGTGTACACAGCCTTTGAAAGGGCATTGTAGCATAGAGTAGGACCGGGAAACTGTTGATAGGTAATCCGTAGTTACAGCTTCCCAGGTGGCTCAGTGTTAAAGAATCTGCCTGCCATTGCTGGAGACCCAGGAGATGCAGGTTCTATCCCGGCGTTGAGAAGATCCCCTGGAGTAGGAAATGGAAACCCATTGCAGTATTCCTGCCTGGAAAATTCCATGGACAGAGGAGCCTAGCAGGCTACAGTCCATGGGGTTGCAAAGAGTCAGACACAACTGACTGACTGAGCTCATATGCAACCTATGTTATCTTTAATATAAACGTGAACAAAGGAATTATAGCCAGATAGACTTAGAAACTCCCACTTAAGTTTGGATTTCTTTTCTCTGTCTTCCTTTTTGTTTTGTTTACTTTGGTTATCTGAATAAAGCTGCCAACAATTGTGGGAAGACAGCACCCTAGATCCATGTGAAGTTTCACCCTTGACTGAGCTCTTCCATCTTCAGTATCCATTTAAACAAAATAGTACTCTCTCTAGGTGTTTATCATTCCCATTGTATAAATGAAGAAGGAGGGCCTTGGGAAAATGAAGTGATATATATAAAGTTACTCCAGTTGTAATTGACAGAGGCATCTCTTAAATGTGAATTTTCTTTCCATACCCCATATAACAATGTTTCCCTAAAAAGACCTTAGTCAAGCAACATAATAAAATGAGTTGGTCAAACAACATAATAAAAAGACTTGGTCAAGCAACACAATAATTCCATTCCTTCCACTGTTGAATGCTCAAATATTATGTCTATGCATTCCATAATAAAAAAATAAAATGAAGAACTATTCTCAAAAGAGTTGCATGGAGTTACCAGGGCATGTTGCTGGGAAATAAAAGATCTGTCTTTTCAATGACAGTATGTGCAGCATGTTTCTTGTTCAAATGTGACCCTGGAAGTATAGATTGTGAGATTGGAAAACTCTTATATTTTGAGCATTTCTTAATAAGCAATTCCTCAAGGCTATTTATGTATCAGGGTTTGCTATTTCTTCCTTTTGCTGCTTGAGCTCTAAATTCAGGAAACATATAGCTTAAAGGAGGCTTAGGAAGGGATAAGCAATTCGAAATGATTAACTAAACAAGATAATTTAATCAGTATGTCTCTGGTCTCCTGATAGCAAATAATACAGAGAATTAACAATTAACAAGAAAATATAGTGACCTCATTCATGATCAGTAATAATGCTATCTGGACCACATGAGGTCCTTGACTTGACTGTTTACAGTTGCTTTGGAATTTTGTCTCTCATAAATTTTTTTCAACTCTGGAGAATTT
This sequence comes from Bison bison bison, assembly GCF_000754665.1. Lineage (NCBI taxonomy): Eukaryota > Metazoa > Chordata > Mammalia > Artiodactyla > Bovidae > Bison > Bison bison. The sequence goes on along the minus strand of NW_011494919.1, from coordinate 483,314 downwards.
CATTTAACTCTTATTATACTGTACTAAGAATTAACCACTGTAAATGGTAACGAAATTACAGACATCTTGAACCATAGCTGACCCTGGAGTTGACATAGGAAACAAGAAGCAAAGAATAAGATTACAGAAAACTTATGTTACAGTGAAGGGCAGGGATTTGCAAAATAGATACCAGTTCTATCAAGATATCAATTCCTCAGCTATAATTGGATCTTGCATATGTGTGTACATACGTAGAATGCTTAAATCATTAGTTATTCTAGTGAGTGAGGATTCTGATCCAACAGATGTTATGCAAAACGTGACTCTTTTAGCAGGTATCTTACTTGAAAATGTTTTTCTAAAATTCACCACACACTTCTGCTTGTAGAGTTTTCCTCCTTTGTCATTGTAAAAGATAAGGGGTATAAGATGTGAGGGTATAAGGGTATAAGATGTAATGACTGAAGACTTCGCCTTTGGCCAGTGAATTCAATGAATATGCCAAGAGCAAATCATTCCATCCCTGTCTGGAAACCCGTTGTCTAAAGCTTTATTCCTCATATCATCTGTCACTGATAATAAAAGTAATGAACATAATGAATTTTTTCATATTCACATGATGTGGGCTGCTGCTACACCTTTTCCATCCTCTGCTACTTCTCGCCTCCTGGTTGATAAGCCATCAACACAGAATTGTTGACATTTCTCTGAAAATCCTGTGCTTGTGGTGGCTCGCTTTCTTTTGCCCTTGGGTTGTCCTTCCCCAACCCACCCCTGCCTTTTTTGCTTTGCTGTCTTCCTCTCAACTTTTAAGACTCAGTTTCAGGTTGATCACATCTGGAAATGTGATCCTCCCTTGGGGGTGCCGAGGCTGCCATTGCTAGTGCTCCCAATCTTTTTCATTCTAGATTGTAACACCTTCGTGTTCTTCTGTAGCCTATTAGATGTATGGCTCCTTGGAGTGAAGAACTGCGATTTCAGCATCTCTGTCTTCCTGATGCTTAACATGGTATCTGGCACAATGTTATGTGTAAAAGATGTCTGATAAATCTTAACGTCTGGCTAGTCTTAACCATTTGTTTCTCACAATGGATTTTTATATGATTTTTTAAATTGAGGTATAGTTAATCTACAATGTTGTGTTAATTTCAAATGTAAAGAAAAGTGATTCACTTATTATATATATATATATTCAGTTATATATATATTCTCTTTCAGATTCTCTTCCATTATAGGTTATTGAAAAATATTGAGTATAGTCCCCTGTGTTACATATTAGGTTACATATATAGTAGTGTGTGTGTGTGTTAATCCCAAACTCCTAATTTATCTCTACATCCACACTCCCCACCTTGGTAACCATGAGTTTGATTTTGAAGTCTGTGACTCTGTTTCAGTTTTGTAGATGTTATGTATCATATGTGTAGATTCCCCAGATGAGCGGTATTGATACATCTTCCTCTACATGTCTTACTTCACTGTATATGATGATCTCGAGGTCCATCCATGCTGCTGCAATTGGCATTACTTCATCCTTCTTATGGCTGAGTAATATTCAATATTGTGTGTGTCCAAAGATGTGTGTACACATCTTCTTTATCCATTTATCTGCTGATAGACATTTAGGTTACGTCTGTGTCTTGGCTATTAGAAATAGTGATGCTATGAACATTGGGGTGCTTGTTTAATTTGAAAAAATTATAGAGTTTCTCCAGATGTATGCCCAGGAGTGGGACTGCGGGATCATATGTTAGCTCTATTTTTAGGTTTTCAAAGGCCCTTCATACTGTTCTCTATAGTAACTCTACCACTTTACATTCCCATCAATCATGCAGGACAGTTCCCTTTTCTTTTTACCTTTTGCTTTAAAATACAGAGCTTATAGACTCCCAGTATGTTACCTTATTGAACTTTGAGAAGTAGTTAGAGAAGAATGAAATCACTGAAGTTCAGAGAGATGAGCATTTCACATTATTTGGGTGTTGAAGCTTAGGCTTGAAAACAAGTTTTCTGTACACTGAGATAAACAAAACTAAAAAATAAAAAAGCAGCAGCTTCCTTTAGTACCACTTAACATACAGGGACTGCGGACAAGACATTTAAAAATATTTTATTTACCCCTCCTGACAACTCTGCAGAGGGAGGCATAGAATACATTTCCCCTATCTTCCAAGTGAGACCATTGAAGTTTGGAGAGCTTATATGACCCTCACAAAATGGTATGCATGATAAACAGAAGGGCTGAGAATTAAGCCCTGTTCTGACCCATTCCAAATCTGTGCACTGAAACATGAGACTATATAGCTTTTTAAATCATGCCTTTTTTAACGTGGATATTATTACTCCTCCACAATATTAGTCCATCCCTTATACCTGCTGGTCAAGTTCAGCAAACACCCCTGTTTGGTAAGGTAGTACTAGGCATTGAATGAGATATGATTAATGTCTATTATTGATGAGGATCTGGGGCCCCAGCAGGAAAGCAAGAGATCCAACTTATGGGAATTATTAAATTTAGCACTTGCCTAAACGTTAGACTGTACCAAATATACCCCTTGTGACTGACATCCAAACTATATAAAGAACTATAATTAAATAATGAAAATAACATCCAAATAAGAAATGAGCAAAAATTTAACAGAAATAACAAAAAGGAAGATATACAAATGGTCAATAAGCATATTTTAGGAGGTTTATCCGCACTAATAATCAAATTACAAATGAAAATCATAATGAGATAGCACAATGTACCCACTACAATAGCTAAAATTAAAGACTGATCACAACTGAAAGTTGGCAAGGATGTGATATAACTAGAAATCTCATATTGCTGATGAGAATCTACAGTAAAGAAGCCACTTTGGAAAGTTAAAAACTTTCTATTAAGAATACACCTCATTGTGTAACAGCAGTGCTACTCCTAAGGATTCATCCAAGAGAAATTGAAAAAGAACACTAGTTTACAAAAAATAGGTATGGATATACATATAGATATAAACATACACACACACCCCTTTGCTTCGGATATATAACATGGATACGATATATAACTTACTTTTGGGTAATACTTTTAAAAAATCAATTTGACCCACGGTCATGTTCAGATATTAAATAATTTTATTCTAATTCACACACATACACAAACAAAACTGGGCTTCCCTGGTGGCTCAGTGATAAAGAATCCGTTTGCAATGCAGGAGACACAGAAGATAAGGGTTTGATCCCTGGGTCTGGAAAATCCCCTGGAGGAGGCATGGCAACCCACTCCAGTATTCTTACCTGGAGAATCCCATGAACAGAGGAGCCCGGTAGGCTACGGTCCACAGGGTCACAGGGTCACAAAGAGTCAGACACGACTGAAGTGACTAAACACACACCAAAAATTACTTCCAGATTAAGGATACATCCAGAGATTTTTCACTCTACAGAGAAGCTCTTGCTACATTTTAATTCTCTAGCTTTCTTATTCTATTCCTACCGTACACCAAATGTTTATTTTCTTCCTAAGTCATCAGATTCCTTAAACAGTTATCAATTTAGATGTTAGAGCAAATAATAAATTATTTTGTTTTAGAAGCTCAAAGTGTATTAAAATGCCAAAGGCAAAAACCTCTGGGAAATAATTTGGGGCTGAAAATCATCTTCTCCTCCTTCCTTCAATTTGTACAAACATTGAGGATTGGTTATAGGTAGGTAATTTGGGGAAATCATTCATTGCTATTTTGTATTGACTGTGATTTTTCATTTGAAATAATGTTTTTCAAATTGCTATAAAATGTGTTGAAAATACATAAATGATATATAAACCCCCAAATGATTATTTCATAAAATGAACATAAAATGTAAGTTTAAGTGATCTGATTCCTAGATGACTTCTCAATATCTACATTTAGCTTTTATAAATGGCACAAATATAAAATGAGGGCTTTTAGTCTATGAGGAAAACAAAAGAAAACAAATAAAAGAAAATACTATGCTATTTACTAAAATAATAAAACCATTCACTTTTAAGCTAAAAAAGCCACAAAAGCCAGTTCTCTCAAAAAAGCAATATTACTCATAATACAATTTCTACATAAATTCCTATAGTGATCCTATAATTGAACAGTGAACAATTAGGTGTGTTCTATTCCTTTAGAATTTATTTTATTCTGCCTACTGTCAGTTGAAGAGTCTAAACCTAAATTATTGTGCTTTATACCTTTCCAAAATTATCAGAAACTCATTTCAAACATTTTATGACCTCCCAAAGACCTACTTTAAATTGATTCTAACAAACCCTAACTCCTAACAACTCAAAAGAGTAAATATACCCCAAATTTTCCTAATTCATTGATTTTTATTATATTATATTATAATTATATATATATAATTATATTATATATTATATTATAATAAAGGGAAAGGCTTGGAACACCAGTTAAAGTACTGTCTGCTATAAACTGATGTCACATATTATCTTCAAGCTTCAGAAAAGCAGAGCCCTTATAAACCATGTAGCTTCTGTTCAAACATTTATAATACATTTTGCTATGAGCATGGGACTCTAGGACATGAATTTTAAATAGAGCTATAGACTGATCGATTAATAAACAGTGAGAAATGATCTTTTCCTTTCTTTTCTCCTCTACACAGATCACACGAAGGCAGTGAGATCCTTGTTTCCCATACCAAACAGTGCTTGTTATTCTGTTCTTGAAGCTGCCCCAGCGGCCAGTGACCTGTTTGAGAACCTGAGTTGACAAGCTTCACAGGTGTCCTGGCTTAATGTTGCTCTGGAGTGCTTTTAATAGATAAGCATACTTTATCTACTCTGGCAGAGAAAAACAGGGCAAACAATCAGACAACTATCTTCTCTAATCTGAGCTGAATACTTAACATAAGTCAAGGGTAAAGGAAAACTGCTCCTTTTACACTGCCCTGAGAGGCCAGTGGAGGGCTGCCCTTCGCTTTATATTTATTTATCATACACATAGGCAGCAACCAGTGCATTAAATAAGCTAGACTGAGAAAAATAATAATTTAGAGAGGCTTTCGCAAACACCATAACCAGAAGTATTTGGAAATCTTATGAAAAGAAAGTCATTAATAGATTCTGCTTTAAAGATGAAGCCTTTAAAATATTTGACTTTTATGGAGCTATATTTGATTGAGTAAAATTTGTGACTAAATTATCCTAAAATAATAGAAAAAATTATAATTAACCTCAGAAAATTATTCTTTGCAGTCATGAAAAATCCTGATGAACAAAATAAAATGTTTAGTATTATATGATGCACATAAATTCAAGTACATTTTGAAATCAAATATATTGTGACTTTTTTATAGATAAGTTTTGTTGCTACTGCCTGACGAATGTGGCCATGGTTATAGGGGAAAATCACGACAAGATTATATGTGGAGAATTTCTAAAGTGTGAAAGAGGTAATGCGTTTAGTTATGTTCCTATTTACAGAGGACTGAAAGGTTGTGCAAAGTATTATCCTCTACCCACAGTTATCAAGCAATAAAATCAAGGATGAGTTGCCCAAGGAGACACTCAAACTTAGGGAAAAATGTAGAAAAATGTGAGTTTGGGTCTGATTTTCTGTACTTGGTGTGTGATTCTCTTCCTGGGTATTTAAAGTCCTGTATATACTCAGTCTCCAGACTACCGTTGAGATGGACTTGGATACAGGCAAAGAAAGAATCCAGCAAGGGTCAATGGATAGGAATGGCCCAAACATCTTTCTTCCCTCCTTGGAAACAGAACAACTCCATCCATTATGCAGAGAACTAGATGCACAGGGACCTGAGTGTAAAATGCCACAATTCTTCTTGGTGCACAAAGAAGACAAGCAAAATTTATCCTAAGTATGTGATGTCCAGAAAAACATCACAGCTGGCAGCCACTTGAACTGCAAAATAATACCACTCCACAAATAAGCAGAATTTAGACTTTGCAGCAGAATGTAAGACAATGAGCGAAAAAGTAACTTCTTTATTTCTAAGCTTGAGGAATTGGTATTTCTTAATAATACAGGTGGCGCTAATGGTAAAGAATCCACCTGCAGTGCGGAAGACTCAAGAGATGCGGGTTCAATCCCTGGGTTGGGAAGATCCCCTGGAGGAGGAAGTGGCATCCCACTTCAGTATTCTTGCCCAGAAAATTCCATGGGCAGAGGAGCCTGGTGGGCTACAGTCCATGGGGCAGCAAAGAGTTGTACACGACTGAACATATATTTCATCATTAGTCAATAAAACAGTTAAAACAACTTATATCCAAAATCAACTTATAGTCAAAATAAAGCATGACAATTGTTTTAGGCTAACTGAAACAAGACAGTAAAGAACTGATAGTTTTAAAACCTCAAATTCATGACCAGAAAATTTACCAAACTCCCCAGCCCCTTAAACCATGTGAGTGCGTTTCCGTGTACTGCCAACTTGGTTAAAGTGCTCAGAAAAGTGTTATTCTGCATCCCCTTTGAACAGTTAGGCTTAGAAAAGAACTCTTGAGGAAGTGATGGACTGCAGTCTTTTGTAATAAAAGGGGTATATATAATTTGGGATTAGTATTATCTAGGGGAAAAGCATTCTAGCATGATGGATTAAGTAAATGCCTTACTCACACATGCTACTAAGTCACTACCTTATGGAAGAAAATCAAACAGACTCATAACATTGACCTCCTCCAGGTTTAATGAGGCAAGGAAAACCTCCATATGTCCTCTTTAGGGGTCATTGCCATTATAAAAATATCATTAAATATCCAGTTCAAGGGTAAATTTGAGAAATGACTATTTAAACAACACAGATGGGCATCTAGCTGAAACTTTGATTAGAAACCCTTAAATTGCCTATCTTTCCTTTAATCATATTTCTTTTGATTTTATCTTTCTTTTGATTTTAGTCTTTATTCAAGACAAGTTTGGGCTATATATCCTGGTATTAATAGACTTCATCTCAGCTTTCCTTCCAGTTTTGGAAAAACACTATATGGTTACAAATAATTTTTAAAGTTTTGTCCTCAAAGTTTTTTTTTTTTTTTTAATAAGCTTATTTCAAATGACCTAGACAGATGAAAAAGAAGGAAAAAAAAAAAAAACTATTAGTATGTATGAAGTTCATGTATGGCTTCAAGGGAAAATGCTTTTGTTTGAAAGGGTACAACTACACATCATTGTACCTTCCATCTCATTTATTTATGTAGACACTATTTAAAAGAAAAAAGGCTCTACTAGGAAAGTAAGTATTGCAGTTTTTATCTTCCTTTACAGTCATGGATTATTTTGTAATCCAGTGAAATCTAAGGGACTCATTACCAGAAAAATGCACTTAGTCACTTTTTACAAAATATTGCATATATTTTCAGAAGTCTTGTGAAATACATAGGCTCCAGTTAAGAGTTCCCAAACATGAGCAAAACATTCTATCAAACCTCTCTTTTGGATGATAAAACAGAAGGAAAACAGATTAATGGGCTATGGGCAAGTCCTCTACTGTAACAACAACAAAAAGTGTTGATTTGTTTTGATAGAAATAAAAACCAGAATTCCAGAGTGTGATTTAATTACACAAAGAAAAGCCAATTTAGTTGGAATGCCTAAAGTCAAGACTGTCTTGTATCTTAAATACAAAGTTTAGATGACTTGCCAATTTTAAAGTTATTCTCCAGCAGAAATTATAAAAATTGCAGCTCAGTAAATGACTCATATTTCCTGTTTTGTATTTTCACTTTGAATCCATATAATCAGGCTAAGCCATAAAAATATGTTCTTCGGTGATATGAGACATAATAGAAATAGCATGGGTTTTGAAATTGGTACAAATTCCAGCTCTGCTACTTATTAACAAAGTGACTGTGAGCATACCTGAAGTTCAATTTCCTCTTTTGAAAAATATGGGATAATAATATCTAACTTTAGTTCTATTAGGAGGATTAGAGATAGCTGTATGAAACATCCAGGCCTGTTACTAAGGATTACAATTCATTTTTCATAATTCAAACAATTAGGGTTAAGATTCATTTTAACTTAGCATTACATTCACAGCAATAAATCTATCTTGATTTATTAGAAATACAGTGTCTTAACTCTTCAAATAACTCTTTCTTCTTAGTATTCATTGGACAAAATGCCATCCCTGATTTTCTTTCACTAATAGAAAATATTTAAGCTCATCATAGATCCATGGACAAACCTGATAAAAAGTCAAATGTACCTCATTATTTTTTGCTACTGAAAATCACCATTTATATTTAGAGTGCTTCAGTATTATGGCCATATTGGTGTAATGACCATTTATCAGTTTACCCAGATGCGACTCTCATAGATTCACAAATTCACTAAAAATCACCTCGGGACTTCTCACTCACCCCAGCCCTCCTGCAAGTAAATTCTGTTTTCTAGTTGTAAATAGGGAAAGAAACTTTGGAGAACACTTGGATTTGAGTCCATAATAAATATTCCTACAAACAAGATTTTTTCTATTGTTATTTTTCCCCTTCTTTCATCTCAGTCAGGATGTTGCTAGGATAGAAAGTAATAGCCAATGTGTCTTTACATATTTTGTGCTATTTTTTTTTTTTTTTGGATAGTTTCTTAAGGCCTTTACTGCATTTTTATTTTCCAGAGATAAAAAATTTTAGGTCAGTCAGAGGTCAGAATGGTGTATATCTTGTATGAAATCATATTCTACCATAAGGTGAGACTCTTACAGTGGAATAATTAAAGAATAACAGACCACATTGGAAAAAACTTTCCAAACCCCAACTCTCATTTTGAGTAATAGGATTGGCTTAATTGAACAATTTCCTTGTGTTTTGTCAATGGGTTTGGAGTCTAAGAGAAAATAAGCTGTTTTTTAAGACTGCAAATAGGATTTATTTTGTCTTATTGATTGTATTCCATAAGTTTAAATTTCATTTTGTGGAAAAATATGTTAAATTATTATTGCTTTCAAACAAGTTTTTTAATTGATTTTCACTGGAGTATAGTTGCTTTACAATGTTGTTTCTACTGTACAGCAAAATGAATAGGCACACATATATGTATATTACTTCCTTGGACTTTCTTTCCACCCAAGTCACCACAGTGCATTAAGTAGAGCTCCCAGTCCTACACAGTATGTTATCATCAGTAATCTACTTTACACATAGTATCAACAGTGTATATATGTCAATGCCAATCTCCCAGTTCCTCCTACCCTGCCCTCCCCATTGGCATCTATATATTTGATCTGGGCATCTGTGTCTCCTTTCTGCTTTGCAAATAAGATCATCTGTACCATTTTTCCATACATATGCATTAATATATGACATCTATTTTTTTTATAATTCTGATTTCATTCTGTATGACACTCTCTAGGTCCATCCACATCTCTACAAATGACCCAATTTCATTCTTTTTTATGGTTGAGTAATTTTAAGTTCTGAAGTTATGCTATGTCAGAAATAAGTTGATATTATTTCTTCAGAATCACAGTATTTTATCAAAAATATATTATATTCTTTATATTTTACTCAGCCTATATGATTTGTACTTCAATATTTGGCAGAAAATTCTTAGGAAAGAAATCAGACCCACCAATTTCTTAATAAAAATAAGACATTGGCCTTCTCTATCTTGTCACAGCAATGTACTTTCATAGATGTTTATAATGCGTAGTTAATGGTCTACAGGTGATTAACTGTATCACCTGTTGGACCACAACTTGACAAATGCAACATTGAAAGCTTCAGATTTAGGACTGTAGAGTGGATTTTAAGTTAAACCTTGGGCAAAGTTTTACCAATGCCTCTTTAATAAATTCAGCCATGGCATCAACAGTTTTATCACCTTCCTGAAGTTGGTATTTAGATACTGAACTTTAGAAGATACCATTTTACAATAAGAATCCAAGTTTCTTTTTTCATTTTTTTTTTTCCAACTACTATAACAGCTGTGTTACTGCTTATTTTGGAGAAGGAAATGGTAGCCCACTCCAGTATTCCTGACTGGAGAATTCCATGGACAGAGGAGCCTGGCTGCAGTCCATGGGGTCGCAGAGAGTTGGACAAGGCTGAGCGACTAACACACACACTGCTTATTTATTTCCTAAATTATAATCTCTCTTTAAACTTAATATTATACTGCCTAATGACATAAACTTTCCAAGTACATATTTGTTCTATGCTTCTCTTAAATTGAAATGCTTAGAAACTCACAATTCAGTTTCAGAGTTGATCGGGGTTAAGCAGAGTCCATGAATCGAACTAAAAACCCTTCTTTAAAATAAGTGACATTAGTTTGGCAATTTGGAACCTAGGGTCGATTTGAGTGTGTGCGGGAGTCTATTCTCGGAATTGACACTGGCAATATATTAATTATCCATTTATCTTTGGAGATTATTTCCCAGTGAGGTTTAATCTACATAAGTCATTGAAGGGCTCCCCTGATAGTTCAGCTGGTAAAGAATCTGCCTGTAATGCAGGAAACCCTGGTTCAATTCTTGGGTTGGGAAGATATCCCTGGAGAAGGGATAGCCACCCACTCCAATATTCTTGGGCTTCCCTGATGGCTCAGATGATAAAAGAATCTGCCTGCAATGCAGGAGACCTGGGTTTGATCCATGGGTTGGGAAGATCCTCTGGAGGAGGGCATGGCAACCCACTCCAGTATTCCTGCCTGGAGAATCCCCATGGACAGAGGAGTCTGGCAGGCTACAGTCTATGGGGTCACAAAGAGTTGGACATGACTGAGTGACTAAGCACAGCACAGCACAAGTCATTGAAAGATAATGTTTATATTTGTTCTTGTCACCCTTTCAACCTAATTGCTTCTTTTCAGAACCAGGACTTCTGAACTGTTTCTTAACAAATGACAAAGCCTTCCAATTTAACTGTTTATTCTTGTATTTAAATTCACTTTCTCTCTAGATATAGGATCACAGCTTGTTCCCCAGCATATGTTACTTGCTTTTGTTTCCTTGTTAAAATCAGGTGTTGCAATGATGAGAGCAGAAGACCAGATTCCAAAATAAGGTCAAGCAATAAACAATGAATTTTATTAGTGGTCCATGAGATGTTAAAGACCCCATCAATATGGCCACATAAAATTGAGATTGCTTCTGTAAAGATAAATACTCTGTTCTGAATTTGCTAACAAATTAAAGCCCCCCAAATACATTCATTTATGGAAAGAAATTGGGGAGAGGGGAACTTATTGAGACCTGTAATTCCCAGGAATAAATATGTCACCTGAAATGTTATTGATAGTGGGAAAATAAAGTGTAAATATACTTCCTAAACCATGTTTTCCCTTAATTATAGCAGAAAGGCACTCAAACTCTTTTTATCATAGTAATAAACAAAAGACATGGGATATCTGTGTTTAAACCACCTTGGCTTAACACAATTTGTAATGGCCATCATTAGGAGTTTATGTGGAACCCTGTTTTATGTCAACCACACTAAGATAATGTTGCTTGGGGTGCTATATCCATGCTCTTTGAAATGTGTGCATAAACAGACACTTTTTTCCATGTATCTGTTTTGTCATTTATTCTGCTGTGTAAACACTGTTATGAAATTTAGTCTAATCTTTTTTTGGTTAATTCAAACATTTTCACTATGTTCAGATAACTGTAACCAAAGCCAGATGTTGGCCTCAGCACTGAGAGAGCTCACTTAATGTAAACACAATTCTATTTCCTCAATTTCTCTTTGCAGTCCAGATGTTGCCGTTGTTCACAATGCTTTTTTGCTCTGTCTCCTAACAGACCTCCCAGAAATTGAGCGCTTCCTTTCCAACCAATTTGTAGGTGGATGTCTACCTTTGAATTCCTGTTATGCCTCACAAGCTCCATAATAATGTAACAAGTAGCCCCACTCAATCTGGGTGGAAATCCCAAGCTATTCATCTCTTTATTATCCACTGTCTTCTTTATGGATTCTCAATTCAGTAGACACTTCTTCAGGCTTCATTTGCTGTGCAGAAGTCTGCTATCCACCTTCTCCCTTGTAAAAAGAAACATGTTCTTAATGGACTCTGCTGACTCTCCATTCATTTTTAAGACTTCACTGGAGATGGCCTTCTTTATCTACCAGCCTCCTTGAGGACTGTCTCCTCCATTCTTTATCTGCCATTACCATATCATCTGGTCCCTCAACCACCACATGTTTACAGCTCCATCTTCTCTACAGACATTTTCCCTTCTCCAATTCATTGACTTAATCAGTTTTCATACTTCAAAATGTAAATGTGTTTTTCAGTGCTTTATATTTTTACCTTTTGTGGGTTTTTTGCTCATTTGATGACCCTTGATATTTTTTTCATGTTCTCATTTAAGTCTTTGGACTATAATTTTGTAAGAAAGCATAGAATTAGAAGATAATTTCTAGTATGTTACCTTTTAGAACTGCTTGCCTCATACGTAGTTCATCTTTCAATGCCCCATTTGCTGTAAAATTCACTTGTGTAAACAAACTAATATCTTTATTATATTGAAGCCAAAGATAGTTTCTTTTTCCTGCAGGTGGCCCTGGGAAAGATTGATAGATATGTCTATCTTGATTAAATGTATCAATCACAGATGATTTTAATTTACTTATATCCTAAATTCTTATTAATGTCTTTTAAATTTCTATAGAGTTTTCTTGATTCTTTAACTGACCTTATGTACAGAAATAGACATAGATATGAATATGAATTTCTGTTGATTTCCTTTGAGTCAGCCCATAGACTATTTCTGACTTTATTTCTGAAGAATGTATTTAAGCAAAACAGACAGATTTAGGGGGCTTAAAACTCAAAATCCATTTAGCATGAAAAATGAGAGAAAATTTCACAATTGACTATGTTAAAATAGCTTCCCTTTCCAGGAAAAGGAGAGGTAAGAAATCATAACACTTATGGAATAAAACATTTCCTGTTATTATTATAAAAATTCAATCACTATCTTAATATTTTCCCAGAATAGGCTGAAATAGCCATGTTGCATAATTATACGGTTCTACCTTCTAAATACCATCTTTGACATTTCTGCATATATTTAAATCTTGAACTATTTTAATTCATACTTAGCAATCTTTGTACATGGCATTTTTAATTGGAAAAAACACAGATTATTGAGTTCAATTCCTTGATTTTACGATGGTTAAAATTAGGAACTGGAGATTAAAAGTTTCAGGACTTAAATCAGTTCCCATGTTTGGTTAAAAGCAATACTGGTACAAAGAGTCTTTTCACTCACCCTCTCATAAAATCTGTTTCTATAACAGTACCCCAGGATTCAGTGTTCATCCAGGTTTGGTGCTTTGCCTCTTCAACTCTCTCCACCCACTTCACACACAGTATACCTGCAAAACAGTTCCTGCACAGGCTAGATGACTTCTGTTTTTCTATTTCCTTCACTACACATGCCCTTCTCTTCTTGATGATCCCCATAGGCTGCTTTTGGTATCTGCTTTGTCAATTGGAATTTGAAATGAAACACACCCTTGAAATTTCATGGTGAGAATTGATCCCAGTTTGTGGTATTATTGTAGGCACCACCTCTTTGTCCTCTACCTTTGGACAGATCTGGCCTCAGATCATTCACATGGTTTATGTAGGCTCACAGCAACAAGGACCAGCATATATTGTTCAGCCTTCTACTAATAAGTACAGGAGAAATTGAAACCACCTGCCTAACATGGTAGCTGGTAATCTACCTCCACAACTAGTCAAAGGGAAATGAGAGAGAGAGAACTCAGCAAGTTGAGGGAGAGACCAAGGGAATAATTAGAAGAGATTGCTCCTATTGAGTAGAAATAATGGAAAAGGAAGAAGAAAACATTAAAAACCAAGGACAAGTCTAACACAATTAGAACTCAAAATTTTTGAAACTCTAGATTAGAATTTCTAAAATGTAAAAATTTAGTAGTCCAAAAAAATAAGATGTTCATGTTGGAGAATTAAGTTTAAAATTCAGTTCAGTTCAGTTGCTCAGTCACGTCCTACTCTTTGCGACCCCATGAACCACAGCACGCCAGGCATCACCAACTCCCAGAGTCTACCCAAACCCATGTCCATCGAGTCAGTGATGCCATCCAACCATCTCATCCTCATTCGTCCCCTTCTCCTCCTGCCCTCAATCTTTCCCAGCATCAGGGTCTTTTCCAATGAGTCCGCTCTTCGCATCAGGTGGCCAAACTATTGGAGTTTCAGCTTCAACATCAGTCCTTCCAATGAACACCCAGGACTGATCTCCTTTAGGATGGACTGGTTGGATCTCCTGTCAGTCCAAGGGACTCTCAAGAGTCTTCTCCAACACCACAGTTCAAAAGCATGAATTCTTGGGTGCTCAGCTTTCTTTATCGGATAAGGCAATGGCACCCCACTCTAGTACTTTGCCTGGAAAATCTCATGGATGGAAGAGCCTGGCAGGCTGCAGTCCATGGGGTCGCTAAGAGTCAGACATGACTGAGCAACTTCACTTTCACTTTTCACTTTCCTGCATTGGAGAAGGAAATGGCAATCCACTCCAGTGTTCTTGCCTGGAGAATCCCAGGGATGGGGGAGCCTGGTGGGCTGCTGTCTATGGTGTCGCACAGAGTCGGACATGACTGAAGTAACTTAGCAGCAGCAGCAGCAGCAGCTTTCTTTATAGTCCGACTCTCACATCCATACATGACTACTGGAAAAACCATAGCCTTGACTAGACGGACCTTTGTTGGCAAAGCAGTGTCTCTGCTTTTTAATATGCTGTGTAGGTTGGTCATAACTTTCCTTCCAAGGAGTAAGCATCTTTTAATTTCATGGCTGCAATCACC
>NW_011494919.1:466736-468459 GCF_000754665.1 Bison bison bison | reverse complement strand
TACTCCTTTTCCTATTTGGAACCAGTCTGTTGTTCCATGTCCAGTTCTCACTGTTGCTTCCTGACCTGAATACAGGTTTCTCAAGAGGCAGGTCAGGTGGTCTGGCATTCCCATCTCTTTCAGAATTTTCCAGTTTATTGTGATCCACACAGTCAAAGGCTTTGGCATAGTCAATAAAGCAGAAATAAATGTTTTTCTGGAACTCTCTTGCTCTTTTGATGATCCAGCAAATGTTGGCAATTTGATCTCTGGTTCCTCTGCCTTTTTTAAAACCAGCTTGAACGTCTGGAAGTTCACAGTTCACGTATTGCTGAAGCCTGTCTTGGAGAATTTTGAGCATTACTTTACTAGCCTGTGAGATGAGTGCAATTGTGAGGTAGTTTGAGCATTCTTTGGCATTGCCTTTCTTTGGGATTGGAATGAAAACTGACCTTTTCCATCCTGTGGCCACTGCTGAGTTTTCCAAATTTGGTGGCATATTGAGTGCAACACTTTCACAGCCTCATCTTTCAGAATTTGAAATAGCTGGAATTCCATTACCTGCACTAGCTTTGTTTGAAGTGATGCTTCCTAAGGTCCACTTGACTTCACATTCCAGGATGTCTAGCTCTAAAAAAGAGAAAAATATGTAAAACATGAAATAATGAGAAAAAGGAACAAGAAGTGTTGATGAATATATAAATAATGTGCAAATACTGTGCAAATTATAGGCAGTTTCAAAAAGAAATAATAGACAGGGGGATTAAGAATCAAAGAACAGATGCTCTTTTAAAGATGTGAATATTCAGACTCAATGATACCATTGAAATTTTAGAGAGATTAATGGAAAAATCACTTTGATAAAGCATTAAAAATAGGTTAAATTAAAAGTAAATCTTACAAACTTCCAGACAAATAGACCAAAGTACTCAAATGCTCAAAATTCTCCAAGCCAGGCTTCAGCAATACGTGAACTGTGAACTTCCAGATGTTCAAGCTGGTACTTATAAAGCAAATAAAACCTTATCAGAAAAATCTCAGGAGGAATATTTTAATCTCATGAAGAAAAAACTAAATAAAAGAGCTCAAAATAGGTAAAGAAAATGTGTTGTAAAAAAATGTACTAGACAAAAAATGATTTATATAAATGTTGATAGTGTGACTTGGAATTATAGCCTCCAATTCCAATTACAACTTGGAATTATATGAAGCCAAATTCTTTGAACTTGAAGAGCTGTCCTGTAATGGACAACTCAAAAAAGACAAAGGATTTAGGGGTGAGGTGATTCTGTGAGAGTGTGTGGTGGGGTATAGGGTCATGATAAAAACACCACAAAAATCTGTTTTTGACATCAATGTGTAGAGGGGACCAAGTCTGATTTTTGGTGTGAGTATACATTCTGATTTTAAATATTTAATACACATATATAATATTGACTAACCATGAACTTCCTGATGTTCAAGCTGGTTTTAGAAAAGGCAGAGGAACCAGAGATCAAATTGCCAACATCCTCTGGATCATGGAAAAAGCAAGAGAGTTCCAGAAAAACATCTATTTCTGCTTTATTGACTATGCCAAAGCCTTTGACTGTGTGGATCACAATAAACTGTGGAAAATTCTTCAAGAGATGGGAATACCAGACCACCTGATCTGCCTCTTGAGAAACTTGTATGCAGGTCAGGAAGCAACAGCTAGAACTGGACATGGAACAAAAGACTGGTTCCAAATAGGAAAAGGAGTATG
>NW_011494919.1:466121-466636 GCF_000754665.1 Bison bison bison | reverse complement strand
TCTCTGCTTTTTAATATGCTGTGTAGGTTGGTCATAACTTTCCTTCCAAGGAGTAAGCATCTTTTAATTTCATGGCTGCAATCACCATCCCCAGTGATTTTGGAGCCCATAAATATAAGTCAGACACTGTTTCCACTGTTTCCCCATCTATTTCCCATGAAGTGATGGGACCAGATACCATGATCTTAGTTTTCTTAATGTTCAGGTTTAAGCCAACTTTTTCACTCTCCTCTTTAACTTTCATCAAGAGGCTCTTTAGTTCTTTTTCACTTTCTGTCATCTACATATGTGCATTTATTGATATTTCTCTTGGCAATCTTGATTCCAGCTTGTGGTTCCTCCAATCCAGCGTTTCTCATGATGTACCCTATATATAAGTTAAATAAGCAGGGTGAAATATACAGCCTTGACGTACTCCTTTTCCTATTTGGAACCAGTCTGTTGTTCCATGTCCAGTTATCACTGTTGCTTCCTGACCTGAATACAGGTTTCTCAAGAGGCAGGTCAGGTGGTCT
>NW_011494919.1:464135-466021 GCF_000754665.1 Bison bison bison | reverse complement strand
TGAGAAACTTGTATGCAGGTCAGGAAGCAACAGCTAGAACTGGACATGGAACAAAAGACTGGTTCCAAATAGGAAAAGGAGTATGTCAAGGCTGTATATTGTCACCCTGTTTATTTAACTTCTATGCAGAGTAGATCATGAGAAACGCTGGACTGGAAGAAACACAAGCTGGAATCAAGATTGCCGGGAGAAATATCAATCACCTCAGATATGCAGATGACACCACCCTTATGGCAGAAAGTGAAGAGGAACTCAAAAGCCTCTTTATGAAAGTGAAAGTGGAGAGTGAAAAAGTTGGCTTAAAGCTCAACATTCAGTAAACTAAGATCATGGCATCCGGTCCCATCACTTCATGGGAAATAGATGGGGAAACAGTGGAAACAGTGTCAGACTTTATTTTTCTGGGCTCCCAGATCACTGCAGATGGTGACTGCAGCCATGAAATTAAAAGACGCTTACTCCTTGGAAGGAAAGTTATGACCAACCTAGATAGCATATTGAAAAGCAGAGACATTACTTTGCCAACAAAGGTTCGTGTAGTCAAGGCTATGGTTTTTCCTGTGGTCATGTATGGATGTGAGAGTTGGACTGTGAAGAAGGCTGAGTGCCAAAGAATTGATGCTTTTGAACTGTGGTGTTGGAGAAGACTCTTGAGAGTCCCTTGGACTACAAGGAGATCCAACCAGTCCATTCTGAAGGAGGTTAGCCCTGGGATTTCTTTGGAAGGAATGATGCCAAAGCTGAAACTCCAGTACTTTGGCCACCTCATGCGAAGAGCTGTCTCATTGGAAAAGACTCTGATGCTGGGAGGGATTGGGGGCAGGAGGAGAAGGGGACGACAGAGGATGAGATGGTTGGATGGCATCACTGACTCAATGGATGTGAGTCTGGGTGAACTCCGGGAGTTGGTGATGGACAGGGAGGCCTGGCGTGCTGCGATTCATGGGGTCACAAAGAGTTGGACATGACTGAGCGACTGATCTGATCTGATCTGATTAAGGATCAAAAGACTAATGATATGCACACCTAGAAACAAAGAAAAAGCATTCTTGTTAAATTTACTTTCAAATAAATATTTTCTACTTGGTTCCAAATAAAACTTTAACTCAAGAAATTTCAAAAACCAGAAATTTTACAGCCCACATTCATATACCATAGTTCAATAAAATTTACTGTTGAGTTTGTGTCATCATTTTCCTCTCTTACACAATAAACTTAAAAAAAAAGACTGTAATATTTAGATACTTTTCTCTTATTACTTGGATGTTATTTAAAATTTATGTAGCCACAAAATTTTAATCAAATGTTTGTTTATATTTGTTGGTTTAATTTTGGAATTTCTTCCTAGATTTGTTGATTAGTTTTCTTCCTAGTTATTATTTTCTCCCTCATTTAAATAGTTAGATTCTTATTAACCAAATTCATCTATCTATTTTTAAAAGCCAGATTTAATTTTAAAATAATGCATTATACAAGATTTACATTAAGATAAACTGGGAATATTTTATATTTTAATATTTATCTTTGTCTTCATTAATTCAATGATTTTTCAAAATCTTGACTTTACTCACTGCCTGTTTCTGAAGGTGAAAATTCCATCAGAGTTCTCAAATTTTATGAAAACAAATTCATGAAAAGGGAAATTTCTGAGGATAATCTGCCTCCTACCAATTATTGATACTGTTGTTTATCTTACTATGTAAATGTTTTACATTTGGAGGAAATTTATCTCTCAACTTTCCCTCATATTATCCCTTATCAGCATCACTATTGTGATGATAATCTGAGCTTAGGCAAGGTTTGAAATTAGAAATATTTTTATTGAGGCATAGTTTATTTACAGTGTTGGATTAATTACTGCTGTACAAGAAAGTGATTCAATTCAT
>NW_011494919.1:459669-464035 GCF_000754665.1 Bison bison bison | reverse complement strand
AAAAACAAAGTCGCTCAGTCATGTCCGACTCTTCGAGACCCCATGGACTGCAGCCTACCAGGTTCCTCTGCCCATGGGATTTTCTAGGCAAGAGTACTGGAGTAGGGTGCCATTGCCTTCTCCATTCTTTTTTTTTCTTTTTTTTCCATCATGGTTTTTTTTCTTTTTCCATCTTGGTTTTTCATAGAATACTGAATACAATTCTCTGTGCTATACATAGGAGCTTTTTCCATCATGGTTTTTCATAGAATACTGAATACAATTCTCTGTGCTATACGTAGGACCTTATTGTTTATCCATTCTCTATATTAAAGCTTGCATCTGCTAACCCCGGTGTCCCCATTCCATCCCTTCCCCAATGCCTTCCCCCTTGGCAACCATCAGTGTTCTCTACATCTGTGATTCTGTTTCTGCTTCATAGACAAGTTAATGTATATCATTTTAGATTCCATATACAAGCGATATAATACGATATTTGTTTTCCTCTTTCTGACTTACTTAACCCAGTATGATAATTTCTAGTTGCATCTTTTAATTTATTTTTAAATTTATTTTTAATTGAAGGATAATTGCTTTACAATATTGATTTGATTTCTGCCCTATATCAACATGAATTAGCTAGCCATAGGTGAACATATGTCCCCTCCTTCTTGAACCTCCCTTCCTCCTCCCACCCTTTCCTACCCCTCCCTACCCCTCTAGGTTGTTACAGAGCCCCATTGTGAATTCCCTGAGTCACAGCAAATTTCCATTGGCAATCTGTTTTACATATGGTAGTATATGCTTCCATGGTACTCTCTCCATTCATCTCACCCTCTCCTACCTTCCTCCCCTACCCCTGCCAGCCATTGACCGTAAGTCTGTTCTCTACGTCTACGTCTCCATTACTGCTGTGCAAATTGGATCATCAGTACCAGCAACACCACTTCTAGGCATATACCCTGAAGAAACCAAAACTGAAAAAGACACATACACCCCAATGGTCATTGCAGTACATGTTTACAGTACCTAGGACATGGAAGCAACCTAGATATCTATCAACAGATGAATGGATAAAGAAGCTGTGGTACACATATACAATGGAATACTACTCAGCCATAAAAAGAAATGCATTTGAACCAGTTCTAATGAAGTGGCTGAACCTAGAGCCTATTATACAGGGTGAAGTAAGTCAGAAAGGGAAAAACAAATACTGTATATTAATGCCTAGAGTTGCATCTTCTTAGTACCTTTGATCTTACTGTAAGTTTGAATGTTTTATGATACATATCTGTGTATAACTTAAAGAAAGAAAACAAAGCAAGCAGAAGATTTGGGAATTTTGAGATTTAAAGTAATAATGTCAGCTCTAGCCAACTTCTGAGAGATCATTTATATCTTAAAACATGGATGGATTGAATCTGTTAGCCCCTAACTCCTGCTTACAAAGCCTGCTGTGTAATTTACTGAAGAATGGTGTGATTTTCCACATGAACTCACAGGGTGAATCTACTATTTTGGTGTTCAATGTCCTGATAACCCACTCTTTGCACCTTGAATGCTGTCTACCTCACTTAAATGTTCCCTGACATGACTATCTGATTTCTAGTTTTCTCTCATCCTGAGCGTAATTCTTCCCACTCCAATTTTGCTCCCACATTCTTATGTCCCTCTCCAAAATCCTATCCGGGAACTGATTTTACTCCTTTTTCCTGAGGTTTTTCAGCACCCAATTTTTTTCTTCTATACTAATACATGAAATTAAAAGACACTTGCTCCTTGGAAAAAAAGCTATGTGACCAACCTAAACAGCATATTAAAAAGCAGAGACATTACTTTGCAAACAAAGTTTCATCTAGTCAAAGCTATGGTTTTTCCAGTAGTCATGTATGGATGTGAGAGTTGGTCTGTAAAGAAAGCTGAGCACCAGAGAATGGATACTTTTGAACTGTGGTGTTGGAGAAAACACTTGAGAGTCCTTGGGACTGCAAGGAGATCAAACCAGTCAATCCTCAAGGAAATCAGTCCTGAATATTCATTGGAAGGACTGATGCTGAAGCTGAAACTCCAATACTTTGGCCACCTGATGTGAAGAACTAACTCATTGGAAAAAGACCCTGATACTGGGAAAGATTGAAGGTAGGAGGAGGAGGAGACAACAGAGGATGAGATGGTCAAATGGCATCACTGACTCAATGGACATGAGTTTGAGTAAGCTCCATGAGTTGGTGATTGACAGGGAGGCCTGACCTGGTGCAATCCATGGGGTCGCAAAGAGTTGGACATGACTGAGTGACTGAACTGAACTGAACTGTACCAATACAGGGGAACAATTGAAGGATTGTTCATTTGATAATCTTGCTTTCAGCAATTAAAGAGTATAAGTTTATCATGAATAATAATGGTGTCATCATTTAACTTATCACTTAAGGGAAGAAGAAATCATTGAGAAACTACAGTGGAAGCTACTAACAGCATCAAGAAGAAATACATACTATAAATCGACTATGTGAGATACATACAGTAAATGTATGTGTACATATGTGAAAATGATCATTGCTCAGTTGTGTCTGACTCTGACATCCATGGACTGTAGCCTGTCAGACTCCTCTGTCCATGGAATTCTCCAGGCAAGAATACTGGAGTGGGTTTTCATTTCCTTATCTAGGGGATCTTCCTGGCCCAGGGATCGAACCTGGGTCTCCTGCATTGCAGGCAGATTCTTTACCATCTGAGCCACCAGGGAAGCCTCACTTTAAAAAATATGCACTTCACTATAAACATTCATTAATAATCTCAAGTTACGTATTTTTATACTTCTTTTGAACATAATATGAACTACCACTCTTTAACACTGAGTATAATGCTTGTGGGGCTTCCCACTTGGTGCTCCAGGTAAAGAACCCACCTGCCCATTCAGGATATGTAACTGACGTGGGTTCAGTTCCTGAGTCAGGAAGATCCCACGGAGGAAGGCATGGCAACCCACTTCAATATTCTTGCCTGGGAAATTCCATGGACAGAGGAACCTGGCAGGCTACAGTCCATAGGGTCAGAAAGAGTCAGACTCGACTGAAGCGAGTTAGCACACATGCGCACACATAACTCTTGCATCCTATCTTATTATTCTGGTCTAAAATTTAGCTTTACCTTTTATACCTGTTCTTTTTTTAATATACAATATAAAAGAGATTTTTATGGACAATAGTTAAATTTATTGACTTATATTTTTTTAAAAAGAATAAATACATAAAGTTATTGTTGAGTTAATTGATACCACAGTGAAAATGTAGAGGATTGAAACTCAATACTGTGCTTGTCTTCGAAACTTGATATGCAAAGCATTTGCCTTTTTAGAGTAGAATTTGATCTTTTCTTCTTACTTATATTTGAGGGGATTGAAGTTTTCTGTGGTAAGTGTATCACTTTTGTTTTCAAATATTTTGTTCTTTATTCATTGGTACCAATAGGCAGAAAGCTACTCTTGTTACAGTCATTCACCCATGATTGGTGAATGTTGTCCTTGGTAAATTGCCTGGGTTAGATACCCTCTGAGCTGTAACCTTCATCTTGTTCAGTTAAGTTGATTAAAACAATTTGTATGAAATTAAATGCAAGCAATATTTACATAATGAAAAGAGAGTGTGACCGAAATCTGCAACCTTCGGAATTTCAAATATAGTGATTATTTCGCTAATTACAATGGAAGTTCATATTTCTCTGGGGATTGAATCCTTTCAGCATATAGGTACTCTCCATGTGGTACAAAAGTAGAAGATGACTTTATTTTAGTTTGTCTTTAAATAACAAAACATGTGTTGTCCCCTTATTCCTTTTTTTAATCATTATGGACAACTTTTTTTTCTTCACAGCAAAATTATTACAACAGGGCATTTAGTTAAGCTACTGCTGTGCTGTGGTGTGTCGCTCAGTCATGTCCAACTCTTTGCAACCCCATGGTTGTAGCTGCCAGTCTCCTCTGTCCATGACGATTTTCCAAGCAAGAATACTGAAGTGGGTTGCCATGCTCTCCTCCAGGGGATCTTCCCAACCCAGGGATGGAACCCAGGTGGATTCTTTATCATCTGAGCCACTAGGGAAGCCCTAGTTAAGCTATGTGAAAGAAAGTGAAGTCGCTCAGTCGTGTGCGATTCTCTGCAACCCCATGGACTGTAGCCTATCAGGCTCCTCCATCCATGGGATTTTCCAGGCAAGAGTGCTGGAGTGGATTGCCGTTTCCTTCTCCAGGGGATCTTCCCGACCCAGGAATCGAACCCAGGTCTCCCACATTGCGGGCAGACGCTTTACTGTCTGAGCCATCAGGGAAGCCTAGTTAAGCTATAGTGAGCCATTATCTTTTTAAAATAGGGCATCCATTCATTTATTT
>NW_011494919.1:456182-459569 GCF_000754665.1 Bison bison bison | reverse complement strand
TTATTTAAGTCTGGTGTCAGAATTTGGGAAATAATTTTATACATTGGAAAACTGCTCCCATAAAAGTTATGTGTGTTTGCCATGTGCTCAGTTGTGTCCCACTCTTTGTGGCCCCATGGACTGTAGCCCACCAGGCTCCTCTGTCCATGGAATTTTCCAGGCAAGACTACTAGAGTGGGTTGCCATTTCCTCCTCTAGGGTCTATTCCCAACCCAGGGATCAAACCTGTGTCTCCTGCATTGGCAGGCAGATTCTTTACCTGATGAGCCATCAGGGAAGCCCCTTTCTAGAAACGTTAGCTATTTACTAAAATCTGAAAGTGTGAAATGTCTGAGTTGCTCTTTAACTGTTAGAGGATGGCTGAAGCAGCTGGGAAAATGTGCTGAAGTCGTTAGTTTTATCTCCACATTTCATCTAAGTCTCTTTTCAGTTTTCTGTATGATATTGGCCCGTGGTCACCGCAACTCTAACGCAAACACAGCATCTCTTAGGCAGATTGCTCACCCTCTGACTCTCAGTTTCTTCATGTCAAAAGGATGGATTTGGGCAAGATCTCCATGGTAGCTTCCAACTCTAAATTTCTCAGATTTTGAGACTCAGGGACTCCCTTCCTCATTCCCAGGTTAGCCCTAACTAATCCAACGGAGCCCTTCTTCCTATATCACCCCTTTGTGAGCTCTCCAATAACACGGATATTGTTAGGGTTGATCTAAATCAGGTACAACCAGGGTGAGACATAATCACTAGGACATACTGTGAGAATACTGTTTTTTATATAAATGAATACAAAATATAATGTTTTACAAATTATTTTTGTTAAAAAATAATTTGTGATATTAAAAATAATTCCAAATTAAATGAGACAAACAATCTTTATCTGTAGAATTGTAAAATTTGTCTGTATCACTTCCTTTTACATGTTATGAAGTCATTCTCCTGTTCTCACCAACAGTCTTTATGAATGCTACTGTTCTGATGCTGACAAAATACAGCATTATTTTCCAATTAGCACATTTGGTGTATTAATGTTTTCTTTTCCTTTGTTGTTTTCAGTGGAAAACAAATTGCTGAAGCAGCAGCTTTAGAGCTTTTGTTTATGCGGCTTTCTTGCTAGACTCTTCCACAGAAAACTATCCATGACGTTTTGAATCAAACGCAAATATTTTGGAACCTTCCTAAAAACATTAACTTGGTTATTTTTCTCTATTCTACATACATACACTTGTAAATGCGTACAAACATTTACAGAAACTATCACCCTGGCAACATTCTTTAAAAGATATGCTTTTTTATTGTCAATAATTTATATTATATTTGAATACAGAAGGGACAAATACAGGCAATGACAGTGTTTTAGCTTTCAAAGTTTCTGTGCTTTAGAATCAACAGATCACTGCTTTTATCAAATTCTCTTTTAACTACCTATTGTTGACAGATGCATAGAAAAATATTTGCTTAAAAATCAAACAAAATACATATAATGTAACATCCATAGTCTTTACAAAGTCTCAAAGAACTTTGATTTTCCTATTGTTTAAATAGTACAAAGATATTTTATAATATAGTCATCCTGTTAAATTAAATTTCTGTTGATTTTATAGAATTATTTGCTTTCAGAACCATGTCATCTGCATTTCTTCAGTTGACTACGTTTTCCTTCTGGACTGAGATTTTTCCCATTGAAGTCAGACTCTGGCCAACATTTTAACCTACCAGGCCATGCTGAGGATTAAGCATAGATTATTGCATTCAGTGGACTTTGTTTAAACATTGATTCTTCTTAGAGTATGATCTTGATAAATTACATTACATTTGTCGCTATACATTTCCTCCTCTTTAAATTTCAATACCTTGCAGATCATGTGAGAACTGCATTGAATGAGAAAATATTATGAAATACTTTTAAACTACAAAGCTACTACAGAGAGTCAATATCTCCAGAGAGAAGATTCAAAGAGGAGTGTTGCCCACATCACATTTTCCTAAAGAAGGCCAAGTGCATGTCTGGAACTAGATCCAGGCCTCAATTAAGATCGAATTCTTGACATTCGTTTTGAATCAGCACAAGCAAATCGTGGATCTTTGTATGTCAGCATTCTTATCTATATCGTAGTTATTATTATAGTGCCATCATCATGGAGTAACTGTAAAACATGAAATGAGAACATGTAAGTAAAGCGCCTCTCTCAGCAGCTCTTGCACGGTTGAGTGTTAGCCATAATGTGAAGAATGTTGTGACGTGACAGGGGCTGCAGTGTACGCAACTGTGTGATAAATCCTATAATACAAGTATACTGAAATATACAGGAGCACAAGGAAATGACCATTCATCTCCCCTACCTCAGAGAACTACAGCACCTTTTACCCAGTTATTCAAACAAAGAAACAAACAAAACCTAAATGTATTATTTGAGTCTTCTTTTTTACTCCCCATCCACTCTCTCACAGGATAGACTTTCAGATCAGCCAACAAATTGTATTTTCAGTTCTTATACCTCTGTTTATTTCTACTGCTGCCACTCAAGAAAACTACCATCATTTTTGTAATTGCACTAACTGCCCTCAAAATAGATGTCCTGCTCACCTTCTTATTTCCTCACCTACATGCATTCTCAGAGCAGCCAGTTACCTTTACAAAATGTAAATTAGGTACTGCTTACCATACCTGCACCACACTGAAAATAGAAGGAAACTGAAATCCCCTGTTGTTTAGATTTCTACCCTATCCTAGCTTTTTATACCCCAAGGCCAGTTACCCATCATCCACCTTCTTCATTGGGTCCTTGCAATATCAGTACACTTGTGGGCTATTGTACTTGATATTCCCTTTGCCCTGAACATTTTTCCCTAGTACTGTGCATGTTCATACGTGTCACTTTCCCAAGATGTTCTTGAGCTGTCCAAGGAAAGCAGCTCTTGTTTTGCTGATGTGTGTGTTTGTATGTATGTGTGTGTTAGTCACTCAGTCATGTGTGACTCTTTGCGCCCCATGAACTATAGCCTGTCAGGCTGCCCTGTCCATGGAATCTTCAAGGCAAGAATACTGGAGTGGGTTGCCATTACCTTCCCAGGGGATATTTCCGACCCAGGGATTGAACCTGGGTCTCCTGCATTGCAGGCAGATTCTTTACCATCTGAGCAATACTGTTTAGGTTTCCACTAACTTTATCTCACCTTAAAATATCACTACAGTTCAGTTCAATCACTCACTCATATCTGACTCTTTGTGACCCCAAGGACTGCAGCACACCAGGCCTCCCTGTCCATCACCAACTCCTGGAGTTCACTCAGACTCATGTCCATTGAGTTGGTGATGCCATACAAACATCTCATCCTCTGTTGTCCCCTTCTCCTCCCAGCTTCACTCTTTCCTAGAATCAGGGTCTT
>NW_011494919.1:432254-456082 GCF_000754665.1 Bison bison bison | reverse complement strand
TTAGGATGGACTGGTTTGATCTCCTTGCAGTCCAAGGGACTCTCAAGAATCTTCTTCAACACCACAGTTCAAAAGCATCAATTCTTCAGCACTCAGCTTTCTTTATAGTCCAAATCTCATGTCCATACATGACTACTGGAAAAACCATAGCCTTGACTAGACAGACCTTTGTTGGCAAAGTAATGTCTCTGCTTTTTAATATGCTGTATAGTTTGGTCATAAATTTTCTTCCAAGGAGGAAGTGTCTTTTTACTTCATTACTGCAATCACCATCTGCAGTGATTCTGGAGCCCCCAAAAATAAAGTCTGCCACTGTTCCACTGTTTCTCCATCTATTTGCCATGAATGATGGGACCAGATACCATCATTGAGTATTGTTGAGCTTGTTGAGCTTTAAGCCAACTTTTTCACTCTCCTCTTTCACTTTCATCAAGAGGCTTTTGAGTTCCTCTTCACTTTCTGCCATAAGGGTGGTGTCATCTGCATATCTGAGGTTATTGATATTTCTCCCGGCAATCTTGATTCCAGTTTGTGCTTCTTCCAGCCCAGCGTTTCTCATGATGTACTCTGCATAGAAGTTAAATAAGCAGTGTGACAATATACCGCCTTGACGTACTCCTTTTCCTATTTGAAACCAGTCTGTTGTTCCATGTCCAGTTCTAGCTGTTGCTTCCTGACCTGCATACAGGTTTCTCAAGAGGCAGGTCAGGTGGTCTGGTATGCCCATCTCTTGAAGAATTTTCCACAGTTTATTGTGATCCACACAGTCAAAGGTGTTGGCATTGTCAATAAAGCAGAAGTAAATGTTTTTCTGGAACTCTCTTGCTTTTTCTATGATTCAATGGATGTTGGCAATTTGATCTCTGGTTCCTCTGCCTTTTCTAAGACCAGCTTGAACATCTGGAAGTTCACAGTTCATGTACTGTTGAAGCCTGGCTTGGAGAATTTGAGCATTACTTTGCTAACATGTGAGATGAGTGCACTGATTGCTGAGGAAGGCTTTCTTATCTCTCCTTGTTATTCTTTGGAACTCTGCATTCAGATGCATATATCTTTCCTTTTCTCCTTTGCTTTTCACTTCCCTTGTTTTCACAGCTATTTGTAAGGCCTCCTCAGACAGCCATTTTGCTTTTTTGCATTTCTTTCTCTTGGGTGGTTCATGGGGTCATAAAGAGTTGGATACAACTGAGCGACTGAACTGAACTGAGATGAGTGCAATTGTGCGGTAGTTTGAGCATTCTTTGGCATTGCCTTTCTTTGGGATTGGAATGAAAACTGACCTATTCCAGTCCTGTGCCCATTGCTCAGTTTTCCAAATTTGCTGGCATACTGAGTGCAGCACTTTCACAGCATCAACTTTTAGAATTTGAAATAGCTCAACTGGAATTCCATCACCTCTACTAGCTTTGTTCGTAGTGATGCTTCCTAAGGCCCACTGGACTTCACGTTCCAGGATGTCTGGCTCTAGGTGCGTGATCACACCATTGTGATTATACATATAAATAAATAAATAAATAAATAATACATTACATACATAGACATGCTTCCTATCTGTTCTTGCCTGATCTTCCCACACCCTGAGATGTAATATGCATGGGAGCAGAGTCCTTATCTGTCCTGTTCAGTTTTACAACTAAAGTCTATAAAAAGAAATGCCTAATAGATACATATGCTCACTAAATATATATTTAGTGATTAATGGATTGAGTTAGTAAGTGAAAAAACATTAAATTATTAAATTCATAATTATATAGACCATATTTTCTCAGTCATGCTTTGTTAAACCACTAGATTTTGAACTAGGCCTAACATTTTAAGTAACTACTCAAAGGCCACCTCTGCAAAGATTGTTGGTCTTATTTTTTTTTAATTTTTATTTTATATTGAATTATAATTGATTTACAATGCTGTATTAGTTTTAGGTGTTTAGTAACCAATAAATATGGTTATACATATAGGTATACCCATTCTTTTTCAGGTTCTTTTCCCATATAAGTTATTACAGATTATTGAGTATAGTTCCCTGTGCTACACAGTAGGTCTTTGTTGGTTATCTATTTTATATATAGTAGTGTATATATATTAATCCCAAATTCTTAATTTATCCCTCCCCTCACATTTTCCTTTTGGTAACTGTAAATTTGTTTTTGAAGGCTATGAGTCTGCTTCTGTTTTATAAATAGGTTCGTTTGTATCATGTTTTATACTCCACATACAAGTGATATCATATGATATTTGTCTCTCTCTGATTTACTTCACTAAGTATGGTGATCTCTAGGTCCACCCATGTTGCTTTAAATGGTGTTATTTCACTCTTTTTTATGACTAATATTGCATTGCATTGATATATACGTATAACAGCTTCTTTATCCATTCCCATTAATGAACATTAAGCTTGCTTCCATGTCTTGTTTATTGTAAATGCTGCAGTGGACACTGGGGTGTGTGTATCTTTTTGGATTATGCTTTTCTCTGGATACATGCCCAGGAG
Organism: Bison bison bison; assembly: GCF_000754665.1. Classification (NCBI taxonomy): domain Eukaryota; kingdom Metazoa; phylum Chordata; class Mammalia; order Artiodactyla; family Bovidae; genus Bison; species Bison bison. The sequence goes on along the minus strand of NW_011494919.1, from coordinate 453,591 downwards.
TGGGATTGCTGGATTATATGGTAGCTCTGTTTTTAGGTTTTTAAAGAATCTCTGTACAGTTCTCCATAGTTGTTGTACCAATTTACATTCCCACTAACAGGGTAGGAGGTTTCTCTTTGCTCCACATCCTCTCCAGCATTTATTGTTTGTAGACTTGTTGATGATGGCCATTCTGACCAGTGTGAGATGATACCTCATTGAATTTTGATTTGTATTTCTCAGTAATTAGTGACGTTGAGTATCTTTCCTTGTGCTTCTTGGCCATCTGTATGCCTTCTCGAAGAAATATCTATTTAGGTCTTCTGCCAATTTTTTAATTATTTGTTTTATCAATATTGAGCTGCATGAGCTGTTTGTGTATCTTTTCAGTCACTTTGTTTGAAAATATTTTCTCCCATTCTGTGGGCTGTCTTTTCATTTTATTTATGGTTTCCTTTGCTGTGCAGAAACTTTTAAGTTTAATTAGGTCCCATTTATTTTTGTTTCTATTGTCATTACTCTAGGAGGTGGGTCAAAACAAAAAATTCTGCAGGGATTTATTTAAAAGAATGTTCTACTTGTATTTTCCTCTAAGACTTTTACAGTATCTGGTCTTTCATTGATATCTTTATTTTGAGTTTATTTTTGTGTATAGTGTTAAGGAACAACCTAATTTCACTTTTTTACATAGAGCTGTCCAGTTTTCCCAGCACCATTTGTTGAAGAGACTGTCTTACCAACATTGTGTAGTCTTGCTTCCTTTGTCATAGGTTAATTGACCATAGGTACATATGCTTATTTCTCAACTTCCTATCTCGTTCCATTGATCTATATTTTTGTTTTTGTGCTAGTACCATATGGTTTTCATTACTTTAGCTTTGTAGTATAGTCTGAAGTCAGGGAGCCTGATTGCTCCAACTCCGATTTTATTTCTCAGGTTTGCTTTTGTTATTCAGGGTCTTTTGTGTTTCCCAAGTTACTTCCTTCCCTACTTCCAAATTCATAGCATGGCATGCTTCATGTTACAGAACAATTCATCATTGTATCTATATCACAGAGTATCTCCCTATCCAACTGACAACTTCTAGGCAGCAAATATACTGTGAATATATATTTTCATCTCTTTGTCCATAATACCTGGGCCCAGAGGACACTCAATAAATATATCATGAATTAAATTTCATTCCTTCCATGTTTAATATGAAACTATAGCTAAAATAGTTCAGAAAAAAGCAGAAGGGAGACATATCCACTTAAGCAGCTCATACTTCTGTGGTATTTATAAATCAACTTCATCTCAAGCCTATCAGAAATTGTATACGAAATCTGATTGAAAGAAAAATCTGGATCAGAAATTGCCTGGAAATCTACTTCATGCTGTCATATCAATCATTTCTTAAAACAAGATATTGGGTTCACTGTGAAATTGAGAAAACTGATCATGTAGCAAGTTTGAATAAAAGTGTAGTATTTGCTTAGAACTGTGATGTCAGTTAGCTACAACTTACAATATGTTTTGCTTCATGTCTTTGGGTTTTTTTTTTGAATGCTGCAGATGTGTTTGTTTTTTACTTATGTCTTTTCATCTAAAATATTAATAATATAAATAAATACCACTTTTTGAAGTATGTGGCAAATATAACTCTAAAATTAAAAATGGTATGTTTTCCTAAAAGTTGTCTCTTCCTGTATTTTGGAAATCTTTGTCAACTCTAGAATTTATCTGTTCAGGGAATAAAATTGACCACAGACATACTAAAATACATGTTTTACTATATATATTGATGTCAGCTCTCTAACAGATGCTTTTATCTTTTCCAAAGAAATAAGACTGCTACACATACATTTTTAGAAACTGTAAGAATAGTTCTAAGAATTCTTAATAAATGCAACTCTAATTTCTAAGATCCTTTCCTCTTCTAATAGCAAATACCACTTCTTAAAACATGTAAAGGATGACAGCCTTTTTCTTTCCCCATAGCTTTTCTAGATATGGAGATTAGCATGTGTTTTTATATTTATTTAAAATTTATTTTTTATTGATTTTTCATCAGGCATTCTACAGATTATTTCAAAAATAGAAAATTTTAGAAAACAGACATGTAGAAATGGTTCTATTAGGCAACAATCCTATTGTAGTTAATACTGAAAATGTGCTGAGTATAAAGAGATACTATTCAAAAATAACAACTTTAAGGGTTTCTTTAAGATCAATTCTTGTTCAGCTCATAATTCAAGGGAATATTTTTTGCTTGTGTTTTTCTGCTTCCCAAACCAAGACTAGTGTTCTCAAAGTCTGTTCTGTAGACAAGTAGTCCTACAGGGTTTTCCATGGAAAGGGAGTTACATGGTCCAATAGGTTTGGGAAGTCATGCATGGTCTATCCCCCTTTTGAGAATTTACATGCATAAAGTAAAATAAAGACTCACAGAAATCCAGAAGTGAAGTTTAAAATTTAACCTAGAATTTCCCAAACTTGCTTTTTAACTTATGAGGTCTGTTAAAAAAAAACACACACACACAGAAACAGCTTTTGTGGCCCTTGCTTTGTCATAATAGCCATGAAGATTACATTACATTAATTACAATTTTGCTGGCTGCAATCAGTTTTCATAATATTTATTCTAAATTAATTTACTGCTCCCATGAAATGGTAATCTGGCAGGTCATTATAGACTTTTAAATAACATACGAAGATATGTTTCTGTATGTTTTTAGCAAATTCATATGTATAAAATAACTCCAAGATATCTCAGAGTATTCACTCTCCATTCTAAATTTAGTGATTGCCAGCTGGATTTGACAAATTAGTATGCCTAAACCAAGCTATAATTTTAAACTGAAAATTAGAGATACAGTTAATTAGATAAGGATAAATAATAGTTGACCTAAGAGTTAAGCACATGAAGAGAAATTTAAAGTTGGAGTCTACATGCTGTAGCCACTGGGAGGCTTTGGTTTTTCTTTCTTTAAACAAGGAACATAATTCTTAAGCCTACTTGAAGATTAACTTCAATGAAGAGCACACTTGGGCAAGACTTTCTGCAAGCTTTTACTACATCTCTCAGTCTCTCTGCCACTGGATCCACACTGCCTTTTCTGTTTCTCAGAATGAACCAAACATGCTTGTATTGAGGTATGATCTAAATCCCATTGTTCTCACCTTTGCAAGACCATCATTGCATCATCTCTCTTCAGCACCATCAATTTCTCTCTCCCTTCTGGAACTTCCTTATAAAATTGCTGGTATTACTTTAATAGAAATAATAATGCTGATGTTGATGCCTTGATCCAACAGTCCTCTGTAGCTCCTGTACCACTTTTCTGCTTCCTTTAGAGCAAGAACCTGGAAGGAGCTATTATACATTTTTTATGCATTCTCAGATGATTACTTATTAACATCCTGTGGCCTTTTATGTTTTTAATTTTTACTGGACCACAGTTGATATACAATGTTGTGTTAATTTCTACTGTACAGCAAAGTGAATCAGCTATACATCAATACATTTCATTCAGTCTAATGAGCACCACTTTGTCACTCTGCCTAAAGCCATTTAAAATCCAGTCAAGTGTTCTTACTGATTTTCAAAGTCTGAACATAGAAGGATGGCAAGGGCAATGCATACGTATCTCCACGTGATGTGGGTGATGGTTCTTGGGCTCTGAGCCCAGATTTAACCTCAGAATCCTCCTCAACACTGTGTTCCAGAAAGCCACTATGTGTGTGGGTGCTCAGTCATGTCTGAATCTTTGCAACCCAATAAACTGTAGCCCACCAGACTCCTCTGTCCGTGGGATTCTCCAGGCAAGAATACTGGAGTGGCTTGCCACTTCCTCCTCTAGCGCATCTTCCCGACCCAGGAATCAAACCCACACTCCTACATTGTCAGGCAGATTCTTACCACTTGAGCTACAAATACACATTTCCCTTATTTTTTTTTTTTTATTTCCTTCCCCTTCAGGTCATCAAAAAGCATCAAGCAGAGTTCCCTGTGATATTTAGTATGTTCTCATTAGTTATCTATTTTATATATAATGTCAATGGTGTATAAATATCAATCACAAACTCCCAATTCATCTCACCCCCTATACTGTTTTTCACTTCTCCTCAAATTCCTTTTCAAAACTCATGCAATTTAGATTTTATCCCTCTATTATCAAAGTCATCAATGACTAAGTATTGCATATTCCCTAAGACCCACAGCCTCTTCTTTGCTCTGCTCATCTCTCTCCCTTGCCCCATTAAGTCATATTGACTTAATGGTTCTCCTCAAAGGTGCCAAGCCTCCTTTCTCAGGGTGTTTGCACTTGGTGTACCTCTGCCTGAAGTTCTCTCCTCTGATATTCAGACAGCTTTTTCCCCTACTGCCTTTAGATTTCTGGATCAAATGTCACCTTATTAGTGAGACTTTCCCTGACTACTTACATAAACTAAGTATCTTACATTTTGGCACTTTATATCAACTAGTACCCAGCTCTGTTTTTCTCATCAGCTCTTTTGAGTTGAACAAATAAGTGTTCCAAAGGTACTTGTTTATTTGTTGTTGTCGATCTCATTTCCTTTGCGTTTACATTGGGAGTGCCATGGGCAGATGCTTTTTTACAGTGTTCTTAGCTGTATGTCTAGCTGTGGAGTCATGCCTGGCATGTAATAGGTACTCATTGAGTATTTGTTGTTATTTATTCATTTAATGCAGGACACTCAGGTTCAATTCCTGAGTCAGGAAGATCTCCTGGAAAAGGAAATGGCAACCCACTCCAGTATTCCGGTCAGAAGAATCTCTTGGACAGAAAAGCCTGGCAGGCTACAGTCCATGGGGTTGCAAGAGTTGGACACGACTTAGTGACTAAATCACCACCATTCATTTAACTTAGTTCAGTTCAGTCGCTCAGTCATGTCTGACTCTTTCCCATCCCATGGACTGCAGCACACCAGGCCTCCCTGTCTATCTCCAACTCCCAGAGTTTACTCAAACTCGTGTCCATTGAGCCGGTGATGCCATCCAACCATCTCATCCTCTGTTGTCCCCTTCTCTTCCCACCTTCAGTCTTCCCAGCATCAGGGTCTTTTCAAATGAGTCAGTTCTTCACATCAGGTGGCCAAAGTATTGGAGTTACGGATTTAACATCAGTCCTTCTCATGAATATTCAGGACTGATTTCCTTTAGGATGGACTGGTTGGATCCTCTTGCAGTCCAAGGGACTCTCAAGAGTCTTCTCCAACACCACAGTTCAAAAGCATCAATTATTCAGCACTCAGCTTTCTTTATAGTCCAACTCTCATGTCCATACATGACTACTAGAAAAACCATAGCCTTGACTAGACAGACCTTTGTTGGCAAAGTAATGTTAATGCTGTCTAGGTTGGTCATAACTTTCTTCCAAGGAGGAAGCATCTTTTAATTTCATGGCTGAAGTCACCATCTGCAGTGATTTTGGAGCCCAGAAAAATAAAGTCAGCCACTGTTTCCACTGTTTCCCCATTTATTTGCCATGAAGAGATGAGACCAAGATACCATGGTCTTAGTTTTCTGAATGTTGAGCTTTAAGCTAACTTTTTCACTATTCTCTTTTACTTTCATCAAGTGGCTCTTTAGTTTTTCTTTGCTTTCTGCCATAAAGATGGTGTCATCTGCATATCTGAGGTTATTGATATTTCTCCCAGCAATCTTGATTCTAGCTTGTGCTTCATTCAGCCCAGTGTTTCTCATGATGTACTCTGCATAGAAGTTAAATAAGCAGGGTGAAATATACAGCCTTGATGTACTCCTTTCCCGATTTGGAACCAGTCTGTTGTGCTATGTCCAGTTCTAAACTGTTGCTTCCTGACCTGCATACAGATTTCTCAAGAGGCAGGTCCTGTGGTCTGGTATTCCCATCTCTTTCAGAATTTTCCACAGTTTGTAGTGACCCCACAGTCAAAGGCTTTGGCATAGTCAATAAGGCAGAAATAGATGTTTTTCTGGAACTCTCTTGGTTTTTTGATAATCAAACGGATGTTGGCAGTTTGATCTCTGGTTCCTCTGCCTTTCTAAAACCATCTTGAACATCTAGAAGTTCACAGTTCACATACTGTTGAAGCCTAGCTTGGAGAATTTTGAGCATTACTTTGCTAGCATGTGAGATGAGTGCAACTGTGCGGTAGTTTGAGCATTCTTTGGCATTGCCTTTCTTAGGGATTGGAATGAAATCTGACCTTTTCCAGAGCTGCAGCCACTGCTGAGTTTTCCAAATTTGCTGGCATATTGAGTGCAGCATTTTCACAGCATCATCTTTTAGGATTCGAAATAGCTCAACTGGAATTCCATCACCTCCACTAGCTTTGTTCATAGTGATGCTTCCTAAGACCCACTTGAGTTCACCTTCCAGGATGTCTGGTTCTAGCTAATTGATCATACCATCGTGATTATCTGGGTTTGAAAATATTTTTTGTGCAGTTCTTCTTTGTGTTCTTGCCACCTCTTCTTAATCGCTTCTGCTTCTGTTAGGTCCATACCATTTCTGTTCTTTATTGAGCCCGTCTTTGCATGAAATGTTCCCTTGGTATCTCTAATTTTCTTGAAGAGACCTCTAGTCTTTCCCATTCTACTGTTTTGTTCTACTTTTTGCACTGATCACTGAGGAAGGCTTTCTTATCTCTCCTTGCTATTCTTTGGAACTCAGCATTCAAATGGGTGTATCTGTCCTTTTCTCCTTTGCTTTTCACTTCTCTTCTTTTCACAGCTATTTGTAAGGCCTCCTCAGACAGCCATTTTACTTTTTTGCACTTATTTTTCTTGGGGATGGTCTTGATCCCTGTCTCCTATACAATGTCACAAACCTCCGTCCATAGTTCATCAGGCACTCTGTCTATTAGACCTAATCCCTTGAATCTATTTCTCACTTCCACTGTATAATCGTAAGGGATTTGATTTAGAAATTGTAAGGGATCTCTTATTCTTATTCATTTAATGATCGTAAGCATATATCAAATGCTTGGTATGCACAAGATACTAGATTAGGGGTTTAAGAGCTCAATTGTGAATGGCACAGGTTTCTTGATCTTTGTAATTGTTCTATACCACCTAGGAGTACCAGGAAGACATTATGGATGACACTGGACTCCTCCTGAAAGATAGGGAGGATATTCACACATGGAGATGCTTTAGAATTTCAAGCATGAAATCACAAAGGTAGAAAAGTGTTGGGAAAATATTTGGCTAATGTAGCTTGTCTAAAACAAGTGATAGTATGGTTGAGAATGATGAGTGAGTGAGTGTTAGTCACTTAGTCGTGTCCAACTCTTTTTGACCCCAAGGACTGTAGCCTACCAGGCTCCTCTGTCCATGGGATTCTCTGGGCAAGAATACTGGAATGGGTTGCCATTCCCTTCTCCAGGGGATCTTGCTGACCCAGGGATCAAACCTGGGTCTCCTGAATTGCAGGCAGATTTTGAGAATGATGAGAAGCAGGTAAAATTATTGTTTCTAATTTTTGAAAATGTGATATAATACACATAACATGCAATTTCCTAGTTTAGCCATTCTTAAGCATACAGTTCAGTAGTACTAGCTAGATTAATATTATTGTGCAACCATCACCACCATTCATCTCCAGAACTCTTTTCATCTTAAAATTGAAATTCTGTTCCCATTAAACAGTAACTCCCCAGGACCCCCTACTTTCAGCTCCTGGCTATCATCATTTTTTTTTTTTTTAATTTTCCTTTTCCCCCAGCTTCTGGTAACTACCATTCTACTCTCTGTTACTAAGAGTTTTTTTTTTTTTTTTTAAGATTCCACATAAATTCAGATCATTCATTATTTGTCCTTCTGAGCCTGCCTGTTTCACTTAGTAGAATTTCCTTAAGTTGTGTCATGTTGTCACAAATGCACAGCTTCTTTCTTTTTGAGGCTGAATATGGAATGTTTTATATGTATATATCATTTTATATAAATATTTACATATTTATATAAGTGGACTATTATATAAATAATTATATATGTATAATCATATATGCTGCTACTGCTGCTAAGTCACTTCAGTCATGTCTGACTTTGTGCGACCCCATAGACAGCAGCCCACCAGGCTCCCCCGTCCCTGGGATTCTCCAGGCAAGAACACTAGAGTGGGTTGCCATTTCCTTCTCCAATGCATGAAAGTGAAAAGTGAAAGTGAAGTCGCTCAGTCCTGCCTGACTCTTAGCGACCCCATGGATTGCAGCCCAGCAGGCTCCTCCATCCATGGGATTTTCCAGGCAAGAGTACTGGAGTGGGGTGCCATTGCCTTCTCTGATAATCATATATAGAAAGTATGTATAAAATAGATATGGATATGATTTGTGCAAACTCCAGGAGATAGTGGATATGGAGCCTGGTGTGGTACCATCCATAGGGTTACAAAGAGTCAGATATGACTTAGAAACTAAACAACAACAAAAATATAAATATTATGTATATATTATGAATATACGTACATATATAATTTTCTTTATCCATTTGTCGAGACTAGGTTATTTTCAGACCTTGAGTGTTGTGAATAATACTGCAATGAACATGGGAATACAGTTATTTCTTTAAGATAGTGACTGTATTTCCTTTGGATATACACCCAGAGGTGGGATTGCTGGATTGAACGGTAGTTCCATTTTTAATTTTGTGAGGAATCTCCATACTGTTTTCCATGGTGACTGCACCATTTGCAATCCCATCAGTGGGTTACCAGGGTTCTTCTCTTTTCTCCACATCTTTACCAACCTTTCATCTCTTGCCTTTTTGATGATACCTAACAGATGTGCAATGACATCTCATTGTGGTTTGGGTTTCCATTTCCTTGATTATTAGTGACGCCGATCAGCTTTTCATGTGCCTGCTGGCCATTTGTACATCTTTGAAAAAATGTTTATTCAGGTCTTTTTCCATTTTTCAGTCTAGGTATTAGGAGATTTTTTGCTGTTTAGTTGTAAACTGGATATATTGAAAAAAAAAATAGCCCAAATTTCACAATAGCCTTTCTCCTTCTCTCAAATATTTGTAAATTTATGTTTTTTTTTTAATTCATAGATAGGGACTATCCCTAAATTATTTGTATCTACTGTGTATCCTTTCTAGTTTGACTAATTTTACCATGAACTATTACTTATTTTTATATGTAGGTATGTTTATGAATATGTATGATACCCTAGAGAAGGAAATGGCAATCCACTCCAGTATTCTTGCCTTAAGAATCCCAAGGGCAGAGGAGCCTGGTGGACTACAGTCCAAGGGGTTGCAAAGAGTCGGACATGACTGAAGCAACTTAGCACACACATACCCATGTGTATACACGTATATCCTCTGTTCTAGAATAAGTGCCTCAAAGCCATTAAATAAAAGCCACCTAATTCGTGTACTTCTTTCCATTTCTGCATAAGATGATTTCTTCTACCTGGTAGTCATTCAAGTAAAGTTTCTGGTATTAATAAAGGCAGATGTCTTTAATTGCAACATTACTCAGTTAAAATATTAAAAAGGTAGAATAAGGAAAAATTTTAGAGGTTCTCTAACATTAGCCAGTTTGAGTTTGTCAGTAGAAATGGAAGCCTAGACAAGATTTTTAAACTTGAAAGTCACAATCCAACTTGTACTTTAGAGAGATGAATCCAGCATCAAAAATTGTATTGCTGCAGGGAGGTTTCAGAACAGGGAGGCAATCTGGGAGATAATTCCAATAGGTAATTCAACTAGTTAAAAGGTAATGAGTATCTGAAATAGAGTGGAACAAATGAAGATGAGAAAGGGAGGAGGAAAAGCAAGACTATTGTTTAGGTATCAGATATAAGACTCAGGAGGTTATCATTTTAAGGAACATCAAAGAATTTAAAATTTTGACACCAAAATTTTTTAAGTCTGAGAGATTTAAAGAACAGTCGAGCCACTGTCAGAAATAGGGAAATGTGAAAGTTTTTGATAAAACTCATTTTGGGATTTAGACTCCAGGGTACTTGTGGCCATCTGGGTAGAGATGTTTAGGAAACAGCAGTTGTATTTGAATTTAACGGAAGAGATCAATACTAAAAATGCAGATTTTGGGTACACCTGCAAGGAACTAATGATTCAAGTTCTGGTTGATTATTATCCTGTTTCTTCTTTGGATGAGTTACAGTCAAGTGAGAAAAAATTACAACAGGCTGGCTTTTGAATTAGTGCAGGTGTGATTTGTCAACGAAAATACATAATAAGAATATAAGTAGAAACTGAGTAGTCAAGTGAATTTGTGGATGAAGAATTAGCAGAAATTTGGGTGAAACTATAAGTAGTAAATATATTCAAATAGTAAATAAAAATAATTATCCCTACATAGAGACAGAATTCGGAGAAGGCAATGGCAACCCACTCCAGTACTCTTGCCTGGAAAATCCCATGGATGGAGGGGCCTGGTAGGCTGCAGTTTATGGGGTCACTAGGAGTCAGACACGACTGAGCGACTTCACTTTCACTTTTCACTTTCATGCATTGGAGAAGGAAATGGCAACCCAGTCCAGTGTTCTTGCCTGGAGAATCCCAGGAACGGGGAGCCTGGTGGGCTGCTGTCTATGGGGTCGCACAGAGTCGGATACAACTGAAGTGACTTAGCAGCAGCAGCAGAGACAGAGTTTAGTGGGGCTTCCCTAATGGCTCAGTAGTAAAGAATCCTCCAGCAATGCAGGAGACCTGGGTTCCATTCCTAGGTTGGGAAGATCCCCTGGAGGAGGGCATGGCAACCTACTCCAGTATTCTTGCCTGGAAAATCCCATGGACAGAGGATCCTGATTGCCTACAGTCCATGGGTTGCAAAAAGTCAGACATGATTGAAGCAACTGAGAACGCACACACAGGGACAGAGTTTAGTAATAACTTGTGTTTGGGGCATTACTATAGAAATGACCAACTAAGTATTAATTCATGTCAACCAATATTCACTGTTGTCTTTTTTTTATTGCCAAATATATGGTTTAAAAAGTTTGGTAAACTTATATCTACCTCTCAAGGTGCTTCCTATATGGTAATCATAGACATGTATTGCTTATGATGCTAGAAATATTTGTATCTTTCATTAAGAACACAAATGAGCCAAAGGTCATTTCTGTTTCTGGAGAGGAATATGAGAATTCAGAAGGAAGGTGTGACCATCTAGATAAAGAAATACGTGCTCTCTCTTTTGTCCACTCCAGGATGGGAGGGAATAAGAAAACATGAATAAGAAAGCATGAGAGGAGGTTTTATGGAAGTCATAGCACTGTGAACAAAAACTCAGTACAGAACATGGCAAAACATTTAGTATAACCTCCTGCATATTGTACAAATATTGCGTGGGTTACTATAGTACCAGATGAAGCTAGATCAGAGACCCAGGGCCATATAAAGGAAGTCTCTGTCTACCCTGATGAGGTGTTAGAACACTGAGAGAGCCTTAAACCCTGGAGAAACAGGGTCTAATGTGAACTTTAGAAATGTCCCCGGCTTCTATAAAATTGGGTTAAACAGTGGTGGTGGGTGGGTGGCAAGGGGAGTAGCGATCAAAGGAAGGACTGGGAAGAATATTGCAATAATCCAGAGATCCAGAGAAGAGGTTAAATAATCCTCTACATTACTAGGCATGGAACAGAAGGAAGCAGACAGTCAGATTTCAAAAGTAATTTCACTAAATTTGCTAACTGTCTAGATGTGAGAATGAGGGAGAAAACTGAATAACAGTTACCTGGTGTGAAAAGCAAGATGGATAGAGGCAACATCCGTGAGAGAGGGAAAGTAAGAACAAAAGATGTCAGAGAAAAAGTCCTGAGGCTCCTTTCAGATGAGACAAGTCTGCAGTGTCCATAAGCATCCAAGAGAAGATGCTCAGTAAACAGGGGCTGAATGACTTTGAACTCAGATGAGAGATCAAGGCTGAAGATTATGGTTCATTGATTTGTAAGTAATAATTGAGTGCTTAAGAAGAAATGAGATTGACTTTAGGAAGAGTATAGGGGGGAAAAAAAGAAACAAACATTGGAGAGAAACTTGAGAGCTCAAGTACAGATGTTTCAGGAACAGCCAGAGTAGCTAAAAAGCAGCTGCTAAGGATATATAGTGTGACAAGCAAGATTGGGATTCATGAGATGATGGTCAGAAGATTAAAGACATGATGATACTGAGGGAATCAGTTAAAACAATGACATAATACTGGGTTTGAAAAAAATGGTCAATGGAGCTATAGCAGTGGGTAATGGGATTGAGCCATTATCTAGAGAAGATAATAAGTCTAATTCAGACTATATCACACCTCTGCCCTAGACAAAAAACAGTGAGACTTTTATATAGAAATATAGATAGATAGGTGTGGGTAGATAGAGATATATCATCCCACAGTATGTCTATACTATATACAATATCCTAAAATGTATAACACAGTAATTCATAACTGTTAAATGCAAAAAGAAATTACTGACTAATATATTGAGATATATAGGGTGCTTTCTTTATGAAAAAGATCAAATTTATTCCTCTGGTCACCTGGGATTTGAGATTTTGATCCACAATATTGACCAGCATCTTCCCTATTTCTATGGCATCCACTGCCTAAAGCAAATTAGGACTCTGCTAGCCCAGCATAGATGCAATGTACGTCTTTTTACAGATTACTTCTAGGTGGTTATTTATGTTTGAGATGCCAGTAGCGAGAAACACAACTTTTCATCCTTTGTTAGCACACTTGACATCTCCATGCACTGGGTGCATTTCTACAGCACACCTGACATCTTTGAAAATGTTAAGTCACATCAGAACAATTATTTTGAATTTCAGTCCTCTGGAATCAGTGGTGCAGAAGGTCTCTTGGTAAAGCTTAGGTCTAAGATAATTGTGTTTTCTTTCGTTTTTGGATTCATATGGACTCATATGGTTTAGAGAGATTTGGCATGGTCCTGAAACTTTCCCTCCAGCCAGCTTGCCACTCCAGATGGCATTGCCTTTCTGAACAAGCTGATTCCTCTGGTCATGGAGGTAAAATAGCATTTATTTATAAGTCCTTGGCTAGTCTTGCTTATAACTATTATTCACTTCATTGATCATGAATATACAGTTTTTAACTCGTGATATTCTTGACTAGTGGCAGGCATTTTAAAAACTCTCTAGGCTGATTATAAACAAGCAAAAAAGTAATTCAGTTTTTCAAAGTCATGTTACTTACATACATGGGTTCTATAAACATCAAGTTCAACATAAAATTACCTTTAGGTAGCTTACACTCTAAACCATTGTTTGACTTAAGTATGTGATTGAGTCTTTTTTAATTTTACTTTTTCTTATTTTAATTGAAGTATAGTTGATGTATGGCTTCCCTGGTGGTTCAAACGGTTAAGACTCTGCCTGGAATGCAGGAGACCTGGGTTCAGTCCCTGGGTTGGAGCGATCCCCTGGAGAAGGAAATGGAAACCCACTCCAGTATTCTTGCCTGGAGAATCCCATAGAGGATTCAGAGGAGCCTGGTGGGCTACAGTCCATGGGGTCACAAAGAGTCGGACAAAACTGAGCGACTAACACTTTGACTTTCACTATAGTTGATGTACAATATAAATTGCAGGTTAATAATATAGTGACTCACAGTTCTTAAAGGTTACACTTCATTCGTATTTATTATAAATAATTGTATTGTACAACATATCCTCTAGCCTGTTTTATACCTAATAATGTACACCTCTTACTCCTCTATCTCTAATCTTGCCCAGCCTTCTCCCCAGCTGGAAACCACTAGTTTGTTCTCTATATCTGTGAGTCTGATTTTTGTTATAGTCACTAGTGTTTTGTATTTTTCAGATTCCACATGTAAGTGATATCATGCAGCATTTGCTTTTCTTTGTCTGACTTATTTTCTTTAGGATAATGACCTTCAAGTCCGTCCATGTTGCTGCAAATGGCAAATTTTTCATTCTTTTTTTCTTTTTTTTTTTTTTACAGCTTAGCAGTATGTGTGTGTGTGTGTGTGTGTGTGTGTGTGTGTATATGTATATACCACATCTTATTGGTTCTTTTTTCATACAAATTTTCCTCTTTTTAAATTTGAGATCATCATTTCTGTATTAAAGAATTCTCAAAGCATTCAGCAATACTGATGAACACAAGCCTTCAGAAAAACACATCTTTATATAATCCCTCAGTTTTTGAGTTCTGAGTTCTAGAATATTCATTCTCTGTCAATAAAAATATTGGTCTCCAAACTGTCATCTAATTGTTTCCTCAAAATGGGGTATTGATTCAGCACATACATCTCACATTATCATACTGAAAGACTTTATCATACTGAAAGATTAAGCCATAATGAATAGAGTATCTATATAAGATGTACTTCATAGGGTTACTTCAAATTTCATTTGAACTTGTAAATATTTAATGATTTCTGACTTTAGTTTTTCTGGAAACTAACTTCAAAATAAATACTTTGCTCACTGTAATTTCAAGTAAGAGTTTTCAAGTAATAAAAGCAAAATAGAAAGGCTTTATAAACCTAAAGAACTAACAATATTTTCTTCAGAACTACTTGTATTTAATTATTATTTGCATCTTATTTTAAGTAATTCTCTCCCAATCCACTCCCCCGCCCCCCTTACCACACACACACATAGAAAATAATCATGGGTGTGATACATCTTCCCAATAGCCCTTTTGAAGTTAAAGCCAGAGGAACTCCTATAGGTTTCTCCATCTGCCTTCTATTTATGTGAGATAGCTTTACTACCCAATTTGTCTATCAAGAACTGCAAGTCACATTTTAAACTTAATGTGAGTTCATTGCAATTCCATTTAGTTACTCAATATGGAGGGCCTTACGGTAGATTTTAAGGACCAACATTGGATATCCTGATGATAACATTCTATATAAGTATTCATCTCATACTTTTATTAATATGATATCATCCCAAATGCTCACAATAGTAGAATTTGGTTCCTCAGTCATTATCACATATATGAATATTCCTCTCTGACACATCCATTTTTAGCATTTTGGTAAACTGGCTTAACAGTCTCTTGAGCTTTATGTGCACAAAGTTATATTATCCCTTTTTGTGGCTGAGGAAATAGCGTTCAAGAACTAAAAGCACTGCATTCACTAAAGCCAACTGGCATTCTCCTGGATTATACCTTTGAACCAGAGGGAAGGGAAATTAATAAGAAAAAGAAGAAAAATGTAAAAATCAAAGAGCAAGTACATAACAGTTTGCTTCAGCTTCTGAGTGGTTATATTTAGTTTCATATTGGAAAAAGAGAAGGCATTTTATGTTTTCAAGAGAGAGTGCAAGTTAGAGCTGTGGAAATAATAGGCAGGTCCCTGGGGTGTGCACTGACCTCTTCCTTTCTCCTTAGTAAATGAGTCTGAACACTGGTTATGGAGTGTATTGATCATATATTGAAATGACAGATGGCCTTCACATTAGCTTGCACACAAATCTCTTAATGAAACCTATTGTAACATGTCAGAGGCAACATAAGAATTGAACTAGACATTGATAGACAGGACCTTCCACTGAACATTGAAAACATGTAGATTCTCCACGATTAAATCGATGCTTCTGACTTTAATGAGCTGCTATTGATTGGGTGTTTACCACGACAATATATTATGATATTGCTGTTCACCATGCCATAGCTAAGAGCTTGTAAGCATTTCTGTTATAAATCCTTTTTTTTTACAAGCTTGTAGCTCAACCATAAAATGAGCCATTGATACGATACACACCAGGCGCTCATTTTGACTGCAAGTTATTTTCCACAATTAAAATGTGTGTGTGTGTGTGTGTGTGTGTGTGTGTGTGTATGAAAAACTATTTAGCAATTTCAATTTTGACTAACCAGAAAAATGGAAGCTTGAGCTAGTCTATGAACTGTGTGAATATGTAATAAAGACTTCATCTTGTTGAAAAGATTTAATATATGCTCTACTGATCTACCTCATAGGACCCCAAGTTCAGTTCATTTACTCAGTCATGTCTGACTCTTTGCAACCCCATGAACCACAGCACGCCTGGCCTCCCTGTCCATCACCAACTCCCAGAGTTTACCCAAATTCACGTCCATTGAGTTGGTGATGCCCTCCAACCATTTCATCTTCTGTCGTCCCCTTCTCCTCCTGCCCTCAATCTTTCCCAGGGTCTTTGCAAATGAGTCAGCTTTTCGCATCAGGTAGCCAAAATATTGGAGTTTCAGCTTCAGCAGCGGTCCTGCCAATGAACACCCAGGACTGATCTCCTTTAGGATGGACTGGCTGGATCTCCTTGCAGTCCAAGGGACTCTCAAGAGTCTTCTCCAACACCACAGTTCAAAAGCATCAATTCTTCAGTGCTCAGCTTTCTTCAGAGTCCAACTCTCAGATCCATACATGACCATTGGAAAAACCATAGCCTTGACTAGATGGACCTTTGTTGGCAAAGTAATGTCTCTGCTTTTTAATATGCTGTCTAGGTTGGTCATAACTTTCCTTCCAAGGAGTAAGCGTCTTTTAATTTCATGGCTGAAGTCACCATCTGCACTGATTTTGGAGCCCCAAAAAATAAAGTCTGACACAGTTTCCACTGTTTCCCCATCCATTTGCCATGAAGTGATGGGACCAGATGCCATGATCTTCGTTTTCTGAATGTTGAGCTTTAAGCCTACTTTTTCACTCTCCACTTTCACTTTCATCAAGAAGCTTTTTAGTTCCTCTTCACTTTCTGCCATAAGAGTGGTGTCATCTGCATATCCGAGGTTATTGATCTTTCTCCCGGCAATCTTGATTCCAGCTTGTGCTTCTTCCAGCCCAGCGTTTCTCATGATGTATTCTGCATATAATTTAAATAAGCAGGGTGACAATATACAGCCTTGACGTACTCCTTTTCCTATTTGGAACCAGTCTGTTGTTCCATGTCCAGTTCTAACTGTTGCTTCCTGACCTGCATACAGGTTTCTCAAGAGGCAGGTCATGTGGTCTGGCATTCCCATCTCTTTCAGAATTTTCCACAGTTTATTGTGATCCACACAGTCAAAGGCTTTGGCATAGTCAATAAAGCAGAAATAGATGTTTTTTTTCTGGAACTCTCTTGCTTTTTTAATGATCCAGTGAATGTTGGCAATTTGATCTCTGGTTCCTCTGCCTTTTCTAAAACCAGCTTGAACATCTGGAAGTTCACAGTTCACTTATAGCTGAAGTCTGGCTTGGAGAATTTTGAGCATTACTTTACTAGCATGTGAGATGAGTACAGTTGTGCAGTAGTTTGACCATTCTTTGGCATTGCCTTTCTTAGGGATTGTAATGAAAACTGACCTTTTCCAGTCCTGTGGCCACTGCTGAGTTTTCCAAATTTGCTGACATATTGAGTGCAGCACTTTCACAGCATCATCTTTTAGGATTTGAAAAAGCTCAACTGGAATTCCATCACCTCCACTAGCTTTGTTCATAGTGATATTTCCTAAGGCCCACTTGACTTCACGTTACAGGATGTCTGACTCTAGGTGAGTGATCACACCATTGTGAATATCTGGGTGGTGAAGATTTTTTTGTACAGTCCTTCTGTGTATTCTTGCCACCTCTTATTATCTTCTGCTTCTGTTAGGTCCCTACCATTTCTGTCCTTTATTAGGCCCATCTTTGCATGAAATGTTCCCTTGGTAATCTCATTTTCTTGAAGATATCCCTGTTCTTTCCTATTGTATTGTTTTCTTCTATTTCTTTGCATTGATCGTGGAGGAAGGCTTTCTATCTCTCCTTGCTCTTCTTTGTAACTCTGCATTCAAATGGGTCTTTCTTTTTCTCCTTTGTTTTTTCAAGACCATCCCCAAGGACCCCAAGAAATGATCCTAAAAGTAGGAAATGAAAAATCACATGCTGCCAGTTTCTCCTTGAATTTGAACCCTGAACTATCAACTTGACACTTAAGCTAGTCTGATCTACAGCATTATTGCTAAAGTACTAACAACGTACGGCTAGTTTTGTTGTGAATTGAAAAGCTGAAGAAAATGGCATTTGTCATTTTACTCAACCCCGAGAACATGTTAAAATATGCAAATATTATTATTTTATTTAAATTATAAAAGGCTGATTTTGGAACACATTGAAATTTCAAAGGGTATATCTGTCCTTTATTTTTGACAGAAATATCCTTTACCACACTACTGGGTTTATGAATGTGATAACTATTTTAAGCATCCAGTGATGGATTCTCTTTCAAGGAGGCACTTAAATGTTTGCTGGATGATGTGAATGAGTGAATGTCATCGATGAATGAGTAAACATTATAAGAATCTTGATTTTCATCTCTCCAGTTCTAATGAAATCTGAATCTTACTTTGTCAGACAATCAGTTTCAGCCTTTACTTCAAAACACCAGTTTTAAAGTTTTGCTTTCAGAAGTAAAAACAAAAACAGCTTTTCAGACCGCTTGACCCACTGATTGTGAGTACTTTTTTTGAAGCATTTTGGGAGTTCTTGGTCAGGCAAAAATATGCTGATATACCCTTGGATTCTGTTATATTCTAAGGGATTTCAGGGTATCTATTGGATTACTAAGTATTTCCAGGAAACCCAAGTTAACAATATAAGTGCTTTATGTCAAATTGGTAGAATGTAAACTAAAGTAAGTTTTCTTATTATTTGAAGAAGCACATTTTAGATATTAATTAAGGAACCATTAGCCTATCCTTTGAGTTTTTCTATAGTGTATTCATTATACTCTTACATCACAGTCTTATGTCACTGCCAGGTATTGCTAGTGGGGGTGGAAGTTGGTTAAATCATGTCATATTAACTACCTGGTAATATGTAGAATGCTGTTACGTATAAGACATTTTCTCTTTTTTATGATAAAACAATGCACACTCTTTTATTTCTCACAATATTTGTAAGTTCATTAGTTTTGTTGTGTGACCTGCATGATTTTTGATAGAATTAAGTAAAGACACTATTTAAACATGATTATTATTATTTATCCTTCAGACACAAAGGAGTCAATTTATTATGACAAAACTTTTTAACGTTTCTAAAGTACATAGAGAGCTATATTAACATTAATATGCTTCCTTTCGATTTCCAATGACATACTTCAATGGGCATATTTACTACAATTTTAGTTCAATGAAATGTAGGAGGCACATAGTTAGAAACTATACGAATGTCTAATTATGCTGAATGACTCCTGCCATTCCAAGAGCCACTACTTCATATAATTCAATAAGGAAAGAAACATATTCAGACAATTCAACTCACCTTTCTCATAGTGATCATGAATGATAGCCAGTATTGGAGAATGTAGGACCAGATTCTCCATCCATTAAAATCCATATGAGTTTTATAGTAGAAGTCCCCGAGCCAGACTATTTCTCTCCGAGTTAGAGTCTGCTTCACTGAGTTCTGCAGCTTTATAACTGCCACAAGTATTGAAGTTGGACTGAATATTTTTTCAGCTCTATCCACACACACACAAAATTTAGGCTGAATCAGAATAATCTCAATGAAGTGTCTAAATGAGTGTCTTGATAATATTCTCTTTAATTTCCAAATAATATTTAGAAAAGTTTTAAGGTTTTCTTTTCTACACAATGTAAAAAGTGATTAAAAAAAAGAGAGAGAGATAGTAATGCTAATTCCTAAAATTCTAGAATAAAATGTTTCTTCTCCATCATTTTGTATTGATGAGATCTCCAACCTATGATGATATACTCTAGACAAATTAAACTCAAGGTAATTATATATTGGGCATTAGTGAGTTATATCCTTTTCGGGGTTGCCCTGGTGCCTTAGTCAGTAAAGAATCCATGTGCAACACAGGAGACCTGGGTTTGATCCCTGGGTTGGGAAGATCCCCTGCAGGAGGGCATGGCAATGCACTCCAGTATTCTTGCTGGAGAATCCCCATGGACTACAGTCCATGGGGTTGCAGAGTCTGACACAACTGAGCAACTAAGCACATATTTTCAGTTTTCCTTTCTTGAGTTAAATCTCCTTGAAGCAGTATTACAGAGGAGAAAAGGTAGTATCAGAAGGGGGAAAAAAATAATGTGAAAAACATATCAGGTAACACAGAAAATGAAAAGACAATAAGTCTTAAGAGGAATTAAGGGACCAGGTACAGCAGTACAACTAGCATTTTCTATTTCACAAAAGGAAATTGTTTTTCTTAATTTTTTTTTGGTATCTTTACTTCCTTAGAGCTCTCTTGAATCACTGTACCACTCCAAGTAGTTAAATGATATGGCAATCACTTAGGCTAAGATGACACTTAGTCCCAAAGAGGAGTAATCCTTAAATTCAGTTTATTCTGAACTGAGTACAAACTCAAAAACAATGGAAAGGATGTAGCTCTGTGCAGAGTGTCATGTTATTGCATTTTCCCTCTCGGAGATCTAAGCCATCAGCTAACCTATCGTCTCTCTTGTTTATTGCCAAGCATGATATGTATGTTTTGTGACCTTCAACAGCACTGTATCTACAACACTCCCACACTAAAAGCATTTCTATAGAAACAAAAAAGAATGAGGAAAATAACTTATTACTTACATTGTTCTAGGATTTTTATTTTCACCAGTTGCTTAAAATAGACATGCTTCCAGTAGGAAATAGCTCTTCTAAGGTATAATGAAGAACAAAATGCAAATGAAAAATTGATACTTAGAAACCTTTTGCTACATTATAATACAATTCATCTTTTACTAGAAGTACAACCTAAGATATGAACATTTTTCTCTTCCTACTGTGAGCTAACACTATACAAAGACTGGGTTAGAGAAAGCAATCTGTTTCATAACTGTGCCAATCTGTGGAAACATTTGAAGAAGTACCTACATAATAATAGTTTTAGTATGATGTAGTCTCATTTATTTCTGCTTTTGTTGCCAGATTCAAAAACCACCACCAAGGCCTATGTCAAGGAGCTTATACCTATGTTTTCTTTGAACTTTATGGTTTCAGGTGTTACATTCAAGTCTTTAATCCATTTTGAGTTATTGTTTATGTGTGGTGAAAGATAGTGGTGTTTTATTCTTTTGCATATGACTGCCCAGTTTTCCCAGAATCACTTATTGAAGTGACTGTTCTCGGCTCCTCTGTCATAAACTAACTGACCACATAAGTATGAATTAATTGCTTGGCTTCTGTTCTATTAATCTATGTATCTGTTTATATGCCAGTACCATACTGTATTAATTACTCTAGCATGATAATATAGTTTCAAATCAGGGAGCATGATACATCCAGCTTTGTGCTTCTTAAGATTGGATTGGCTATTTGGGGTTTTTTGTTCAGTTCAGTTCAGTCGCTGAGTCATGTCTGACTCTTTGCAACCCCATGGACTGCAGCATGCCAGGCTTCCCTGTCCAACATCAACTCCCAGAGTTTACTCAAACTCATGTCCATTGAG
>NW_011494919.1:409684-432154 GCF_000754665.1 Bison bison bison | reverse complement strand
TACCTATGTTTTCTTTGAACTTTATGGTTTCAGGTGTTACATTCAAGTCTTTAATCCATTTTGAGTTATTGTTTATGTGTGGTGAAAGATAGTGGTGTTTTATTCTTTTGCATATGACTGCCCAGTTTTCCCAGAATCACTTATTGAAAAGACTGTTCTCGGCTCCTCTGTCATAAACTAACTGACCACATCTGTTTATATGCCAATACCATACTGTATTAATTACTCTAGCATGATAATATAGTTTCAAATCAGGGAGCATCATGCTTCCAGCTTTGTTTTTTATTTTCAAGATTAATTTGGCTGTTCAGAGTCTTTTGTGGTTCCACACAAATTTTCGGATTATTTGTTTAATTGCCTTGAAAAATACCATTGGAATTTTCAGTGAGATTGCATTGAACCTGTTGATTTCTTTGTGTAGGGTGTTATCAATTTTAATAATATTTATTTTTCCAATTCTTTCAAGATACTCATGGAATGTCTTTCCATTCATCTGTACTTTCCTCAGTTTCTTTAATTAATAGATCTTTCACCTGCTTAAATTTATTCCTAGGGTTTTTTTTTTTTTTGATGCAATTATAAATGGAATTGTTTTCTTTATTTTTGCTTCTGAGAGTTTGTTAGTGTGTAGAAACTCAATAGATTTTTGTGTATTGATTTTGTATCCAGCAACTGTACGGAATTTGTTTAGTCTTTCAGCTTTTCACCATTGAATAAGATGTTAGCTCTAGGTCTGTCATATATGACTTTTATTATGTTGAGGTATATTGCCTCTATGCCCACTTTCTGGAGCATTTTTTTTTTTACCATAAATAGATTAAGAATATTGTCAAAAGATTTTTCTGCATATACTGAGATGGTCATATATTGTTTTGAATTCTTTAATTTGTTTATAATAGTGTATCACAATGATTGATTTGTGGATATTGAAAAATCCTTGCATCTCTGGGATAAATCCTGCTTGCTCATGTTGTATGATCCTTTTAATGTATTGTTGGATTCAGTTTGCTAGTATGTTGTTGAGGATTTTTATGTCTATGGTAATCTATAATACTGGCCTTTTTTTTTCTTTTCTCTTGTGATATCTTTGTCTCGTTTTGGTCTCAGGGTGATGGCCTCATGGAATGGGTTTGGGAGTATCCCTCCCTGTGCAGTTTTTGGAAGTGTTTGAAAAGGATAGATGTTCGCTCTTCTCTAAATGTTTGATAGAATTCACCTGTGAAGGATCAGGTCCTGGACTTTTGTTGGAAGTTTTTTAATCATAGTTTCAATTTCAGTACTTGCGACTGGTCTGTCCCTATTTTCTATTTCTTCCTGGTTCAATCTTGGGAGACTACACCTTTCTAAGAATTTGTCCATTTCATTCAGGTTGTCCATTTTATTGGCATATGGTTGCATATAGTGGTCTCCCGTGATCTTTTGTATTTCTGTAGTATACATTGTAGCTTCTTTTTCATTTCCAATTTTATTAGTTTGAGCCTTTTTTTTTTTTTGATCAGTCTAGCTAAAGGATTATCAATTTTGTTTATCTTTTCAAAGAACAAGCTTTTAGTTTCATTGATCTTTTCAGTTGTTTTGCTTATATATTTCTGCTCTGATCTTTATGACTTTTTTTCTTCTGCTAACTTTGGGTTTTGTTTGTTCTTTTTCTAGTTTTTTTTTAGGTGTAAGGCTAGGTTGTTTATTTGAGATTTTACTTGTTGGCTGAGTTAAGATTGTACTACTATAAACTCTCCTCTTAGAACCGCTTTTGTTGTGTCCCATAGGTTTTGGATTGTTGTACTTTCATTTTCACTTACCTTTGGTATTTTTTGATTTCTTCAGTGATCCAGTGGTTGTTTAATAGCATGTTAAACTTAACTTCCATGTGTTTGTGTTTTTTTCCATTTTTTTATAATTGATTTCTAATCTCATAGTGTCGTAGTTGGAAAAGATGCTTGACTTGATTTCAATTTCCTTAAATGTACCTAGGCTCACTCTGTGCCCCAGCATGTGCTCAATCCTGGAGAATGTTCCATGTACACCTGAAGAATGCATATTCTGTTTTTGGATGGAATGCTAATATTTTGTAGAGGATTGTTGCACATATGTTCATCAGGGATATTGTCCTGAAATTAAAATAAGTGGGACTACATCATACCAAATAGCTTTGCACAGCAATGGAAACCATCCACAAAATGTAAAGGCAACCTACTGAATGGGAGAAAATATTTGCAAATGATGAATCTGATAAGGTCTAATAACCAAAGTACATAAAGAACTCATAAAATTCAGTATCCCCCAAAAAATCTGATTTAATAATGGGCATAAGAGCTGAATACATATTCTTTCAAAGATGATACACAGATGGCTCAACATCATTACACCATCAGGAAAATGCAAATCAAAATTAGAATGATATGTCGCCTCATACCTGTTAGAATGGGTATTATCAAAAAGACAAGAAATAAGTGTTGGTAACAGTGTGGATAAAAGGGGGAACGCTCTTGCACTGTCAGTGGAATATAAATAGATGCAGCCTCTGTGGAAAGCAGTATGGCACTAGCTCAAAGAGATAGATTTAGTAGTTAAAATATTGCTCAGCCACAAAGAGAATGAAATCTTTCCAATGTGAATGGACGTTGAGGGCACTGTGCTAAGTGAAATGAATCAAGGAAGGACACGTGCTGTGTTCTCTCTCATATACATAATCTGAAGAAAACAATACACTCGTAGATTCAGAGGAAAAATGCTGATTATTATAAGTGAGAGCCGTAGGGTGAGACAAATGTGTAAAAAGGCTTTTAAAAAGTTCCGTTTGCCAGATATATGTACAAAAAGGAAAATAAATGGGTAAAGTCTTAGCATAAGCATTTCATTCCATACACCTACTGACTAGATATACTATCAGCTGAAAGTTTTTGAAGTTTGAGCGGAAAACATTTTGACTAAAATCTTTGATCATCCACAACCTTATTGTACTTTCCCATAAAATAAATCAGAAAGAAGATAGAAGTTGACCTTCCAAACTCATGAAATCTTATTATTTTGTTAATTTCTACAGTTGTGAAATCTGGAACATTATAGAAAAGAAAGCAGCCTAGTATTGCACCCAGTCTAACAAATACAAGAAACCTTCTCTACTTCACAGATATATTGAGGAGTTACCTAGCAGCTGCCAAATTTATACATCAGATCACTTTCAGGAGGAGTCTTGGGCCTTCTAAATTAGATATTGTGGAAGGCAAAGGTTCTAGAGCAAGAGTTTCTCAATTTCAACATCAATTACATTTCAGAACAAATAATTATTTGTTGTGGGAGCTATCCTGTGTATTAGAGGATGCTGAGCAATATCCCTGGTTTCTGCCCACTAGATGCGTGTGGTGCTCCCTTCCCCATATTTGTGACACAAAAAATATCTCATTTTGGAGACTTATACGTGTACTCCCATCAGGCACACAATGCCAGCCTTTCCTAATTTAGACTCACTACTTTAATAATAACCTAATTTGTTATTTTTTCCATCCCTTGTGACAACAATACAAATGACAATTGTACCTACTTGATGGAATTGTTGTGAAGATCTGAAACATCTAAGTGCTTAGAACATTGGCAAATAGAATATGCGAGAACTGTGGGATAATTCCCATGGGCAGAATACCATGAGTGACCATTGCTCTGAACGTAAGAGTGGCTGTTCTTTGACCATTGCAACCATTTGGCCACGAGGTGGGGTGTGATCACCTCTGTTTGTACTTATTTTCAGGAATATTACACATTATATTGATCTTATTTCTCTTTTCTATAATTTGAGTAATGATTTTCTCTTTACCTATAACAATTAATAAACCAAAAATACAATGAGAAGAAATTGTTCAGTTTTATGTGGAAAGGATTCAAGACTTAAAATTTACATCATTACAATGGATAAAGTAATTTCACTCTCCCATTTCCAAGCAAAAGTCATAGAAAATTTGATTTAATATGTCATGACCAAGGCCACACACTTTGTGGAATTTAATTGCAAAAATCACTCTCTAATGCTAACAAAATGACCAAGCTCTTCCCTTAGATTTTTTTCAGAGATTTTTTTTTCCCCCAGACTTCTTTATAGCATTTATTTTGGGGATAATAAAGGACATTGAGAATAAGAAGCCATGGGCAGGTTGCTGATTTTTGTTGACATCAGTATGGAGCAGTCTCATTAGATTAATAAGCTGCCATGTAAAACTCACCGCATAGGTATTTTCCCCATAGTCTTCTTATTGATTCTGAGCCAGACGCATGTTGCTTACAGCCTGATGAATTTAAGAATAGATCTAATGACTGCTTAATGTAGCCTTGCAAACAGCTTTCAAAAGTCATTAGGCCTGCAAACCAATAGGGTTTGCACCCTTGAGACATCATTCCACAGACAAATAGTTTTCAGTTTGACTTTTCTCTCTTAATTCATTGCTGATCTGTATGTAATTCATTAGGCCTGTACAAGTTTGGTTCTGCTGAAAGGAACTCTAAACTTGAGACTGAAATCTCTATTTGCCATATGGTTCTGCCACCTTAGAGCTCTGACCTGGACGGGTGATTTAATTTCTTGGGCCTCAGTTTCCTCTAGTATAGAAACTGATCTAAATCAGTTGTTTTCAACACGTAATGTCAGGGCTCACAGCATCAGTACCACCTGGGAACTTGTTAGAAATTCAGATTCTTGGTCCCCATACCAGACACAGTGGATCAGTACTCTGGGAATGTGACCAGGATAGCTGTGATTTAACAGGCACTCCAACTGATTCTGATTCATGATAAAGTTTGAGAACCACAATTGTAGGTCAGGGATCAGCAAATATTTTCTCTACAGGTTTAGATGGTAATATTTTAAGCTCTGTGGGAAGCAAAATCAAGGATATTATTCAGGTATCTATTTTAAAAGAGAAAAAATAAATTTTTCTTGACGTAATTTAAAACAGTAATAGTAATAGCTAAGACAATTTTTTGTTGTATGTGTCTACTAATGAAAATAATAGAACCCTTTTAAGGAAGGATATTCTTGCTGAGTTCGAGTACCAAGTCAATGTCCCCTTCATCAAATCAATTACCTATATTCATCTATAAAGTTCATCCTTGATTCTGGCCCATGCAAGGCAGAGTGCATGCTGGATTTGGGCTGCAGGCCAGAGTTTACCACTCCTGACACAGAAGATCTCTACAGTCCTTTCCATTTCCACCATTTATGAGTCTACTGCAATCAATGCTCAAGTTTTCTAACTACATCTAATTTTTCCTTTTCTTCAGATTAAATTTAAGAACCCCAATTATATGACATCTATATCAAATATCATATGATATCACTTCTATGTGGAATCTAAAACATATGATACAAAATGAACTTACTTTGATATTTGGCAAAACTAATACAATTATGTAAAGTTTAAAAATAAAATAAAATTTAAAAAAATCTTAAAAAAAAAAAAAAAACAGAAATAGATTCACAGCGTTAGAAAATAAATGTATGGTTACCAAAGGGGAAAGGTGGGAAATGGAGATAAATTTGGAGTTTGGGGATGACATAGTCACAGTACTGTATTTAAAATAGATAACCAACAAGGACCTAATGTGTAGCACAGGAAACTGTGCTCAATATTCTGTATTAACCTAAATAGGAAAAGCATTTGAAAAAGAATAGATACATGTATATATATATAAATGAATCACTTTGCTGTTATACCTGAAACTAATACAACATTGTTAATCCACTATGCTCCAATATAAAATAAAAATTTTAAGAATGAAAAATTGAGAACCCAAATTATAAATTCAAATAGATCATTCTCAAGCTAACCCCATGTACCCAACACCATGACAATATACAGATATTTCAGAAAAACGAAACAGTGTCTGGATAAACTATAAAGTCCAAAACGGGTTCTTGTATTTATGAATTGAATTCTTCCAGAGTGAAGGGAAAAACTAATAATGGTCTTATCAGTTCAGTTGCTCAGTCATGTCTGACTCTTTGCAACCCCATGGACTGTAGCATGCCAGGCTTCCCTGTCCAACATCAACTCCCAGAGTTTACTCACTCATGTCCATTGAGTCAGTGATGCCATCCAACATTCCTCTGTCATCCCCTTTTCCTCCTGCCTTCAATCTTTCCCAGCATCAGGGTCTTTTCAAATGAGTCAGTTCTTCGCATCAGGTGGCCAAAGTATTGGAGCTTCAGCTTCAGCATCAGTCCTTCCCATTAATATTCAGGACTGATTTCCTTTAGGATTCACTGGATGGATCTTCTTGCAGTCCAAGGGACTCTCAAGAGTCTTCTCCAACACCACAGTTCAAAAGCATCAATTCTTAGGCGCTCAGCTTTCTTTATAGTCCAACTCTCATATCCATACATGACTACTGGAAAAACCATAGCTTTGACTAGACGGACCTTTGTCAGCAAGTAATGGTCTTATATATAGACTTTAAATATGATATAGTATCCATCAGCAACATTCTTTGTGTTCTTTACTGTCTATTGGGGCAAAGACTGTTAAAAGTCAGCAGTGTTTCAGAGATTAAACAAAATAAAACCTATCAAAGATATATGTTCTTTTAAATAATATATAAGCAGGAACTTAATATCCCAAGCAATTAGCTATTATCAAATTCTGAATAAGACATATTATTCAGATCCCCTCTTATCCATCCAGGTGGGAATATGAGAAATGGAAATATTTCTTAATCAAAGTTTCCATCTTAAGTAAAAATAGAGGGCACAAATTAGTGGAATCAATTCATTTGCTTTTGCTTGGAGGTTGCTTCCTGCAATTAATTCAATTGACTAGTTTAATTCCTTTATACATTCATTAGGGCATTGATGAGATATGAGTATTCAGTTTTAAACCTCACTTGGCTCCATTTTCTCCAGACCCCCTGACTCAGTGTACTGCCTTGTTATGGTCTGTGCTATGTGGAAGAAGAATTCAGTACCCCCCCCACCAAAGTATGTGATAATGCAGTTCACCCCCTCCCCCAGCTCCTACCCTGTTCTCATGTGAGCATATCTACTGAAAGAATTGTGTATGTGTACATGTGCATCTGGTAAGAACTGAGTTAAGCTGCTCAGCGTGAGGCACAGGGTCGACTGCATGGGACACAGAAGAAATGGTAAAACACTGTTTTTTGGTTCATAAGGTAAAACTATAAAGGTCTTCCTGAATGGGTGGAAAAGTGGTTCCTTTCACTTCCTTTTAATATTTGCATTAGATATTGCAGCAAATTTTTCAAAAGGAGGTGTAAGAATAACTTCCAGCCAGGTCTCAGTCACCATTATTACTCTTTGTTGTTGTTCAGTCGCTCAGTTGTGTCCAGCTCTTTGTGACCCCAGGGACGGCAGCACTCCAGGCTTCCTTGCCCTTCATCATCCCCCGAGCTTGCTCATGGCCATTGAGTCAGTGATACCATCCAACCATCTCATCCTCTGTCGTCCCCTTCTCCTACTGCCTTCAATCTTTTCCACAATTAGGCTCTTTTCCAATGAGTTGGCTATTCGTATCAGGTGGCCACAGTATTGGAGCTTCAGCATCAGTCCTTCCAAAGAATATTCAGGACTGATTTCCTTTAGAATGGACTGGTTGGATCTCCTTGCAGTCCAAGGGACTCCCATGAGTTTTCTCCAACACCACAGTTCAAAAGCATCAATTCTTCAGCATTCAGCTTTCTTTATGGTCCAACTCACACATCCGTAAACGACTGGAAAAACCATAGGTTGACTATATGGACATTTGTCGGCAAAGTAATGTCTCTGCTTTTTAATATGCTGTCTAGGTTTTTCACAGCTTTACTTCCAAGGAGCAAACATCCTTTATGTTCATGGCTGCAGTCACCATCTGCAGTAATTTTGGAGCCCAAGAAAATAGTCTCTCACTGTTTCCACTGTTTCCCCATCTATTTCCCATGAAGTAATAGGAACAGATGCCATGATCTTCGTTTTCTGAATGTTGAGCTTTAAGCCAACTTTTTCACTCTCCACTTTCACTTTCAACAAGAGGCTTTTTAGTTCCTCTTCACTTTCTGCCATAAGGTTGGTGTCATCTGCATATCTGAGGTTATTGATATTTCTCCCAGAAATCTTGATTCCAGCTTGTGCTTCTTCCAGCCCAGCGTTTCTCATGATGCAGATAAGTTAAATAAATAGGGTGACAATATACAGGCTTGACATACTCCTTTCTCACTTTGGAACCAGTCTGTTGTTCCATGTCCAGTTCTAACTGTTGCTTCTTGACCTGCATACAGGTTTCCCAAGAGGAAGGTAAGATAGTCTGCTATTCCCATCTCTTTAAGAAATTTCCACAGTTTGTTGTGATCCACACAGTCAAAGTTATAATCAGTGAAGCAGAAGAAGGTGTTTTTCTGGAATTCTCTTGCTTTTTCTCTGATACAGCAGATGTTGGCAATTTGATCTCTGGTTCCTCTGCCTTTTCTAAATTGAGCTTGAACATCAGGAAGTTCATGGTTCACATACTGTTGAAACCTGGCTTGGAGAATTTTGAGCTAGCATGTGAGATGAGTGCAATTGTGTGGTAGTTTGAGCATTCTTTGGCATTGCCCTTCTTTGGAATTGGAATGAAATCTGACCATTTCCAGTTCTGTGGCCACTGCTGAGTTTTCCAGATTTGCTGGCATATTGAGTGTAGCACTTTAACAGCATCATCTTTTAGGATTTGCAATAGCTTAGCTGGAATTCCATCACCCCACTAGCTTTGTTCATAGTGATGCTCCCTAAGGCCCACTTAACTTCGTACTCCAGGATGTCTGGCTCTAGGTGAGTGACCACACCATCATGGTTATCTGGGTCATTAAGATCATTTTTCAATAATTCTTCTGTATATTCTTGCCACCTCTTCTTAATATCTTCTGCTTCTCTTCAGTTCAGTTACTCAGGTGTGTCCAACTCCTTGCAACCCTATGAACTGCAGCATGCCAAGTTGTCCATCACCAACTCCTGGAGCTTCCTCAAACTCATGTCCATTGAGTTGGTGATGCCATCCAAACATCTCATCCTCTGTTGTCCCCTTCTCCTCCTGCCTTCAATCTTTCTCAGCCACAGGGTCTTTTCTAATGAGTCAGCTTTTCATATCAGGTGGCCAAACTATTGGAGCTTCAGCATCAGTCCTTCCAGTGAATATTCAGGACTGATTTCCTTTAGGATTGACTAGTTTGATCTCCTTGAAGTCCTTTAAGTCCTAAGTCTGCTTCTCTTAGATCCATACTGTTTCTGTTCTTTATTTCTCTTTAGAAAGGGATAAATGTATTCCTGCTTTATCTGGTGGCCACACTGACATACAGATTAACTCCTAATTCTTCTTTCTTTTTCATTGTCTAATGAGGTAAAATAGAAATGTGGACGCATACATAAAATGCTCTAATCTTAAGTGTACATCTCAATCAAATTTTACATATATACCTGTGTGACCCCCCAGTTCACAAGAGCGAATATTGTCCACACTGTAGCCAAGCAATACCAACCCCAAAGGTAAACACAACCATGACTTATATCACCATAGGACAGAAATTTATGCAATCATAGTCTTCTGTGGTGTCTTTTTGCTCAAAATTATTGCCACTTACTAGATATATTCTTAAGTAATATATAAAGAAACCAGCCACAATCTGGGGTCCGCAATTTATAAATCCAGGTCATTCATCTCCCTAGAGAATACGTGAAACCTTCCCTTCCAGATGGATTAATGTTAACAAAATGCATTAGCCAAAAAAAATAACAAAATGATGTTTCTCTTGTTATCTAACATAATTGCAGTTTTCTCACATAGAATTCAAAGTATAGATATAATGGCTGATCTAAAATGTAAATTAAAAATGAACTGTAGGTTTTGCATATTTTACTGATTATTGATACCATGTAGAATTTAAAACTTGCCTAGGAGTCCATCATGATGAATGGCTTTGCTTTAAGAAAATTTATAATTTTCATCTACTTTACTCCACACTTCACGAGCCTAATTTTTGAGGGTTCATTAATTCCCTTTCCTCTGGTGGCTGTTATATATTGTTTGGATTTCCATTTATGTCATTTTGTCCTCTAATCTGTTCTGTGCTCCTTTGCAAAATTTATGTAATTCAGTTTTATCTTTGAACTGTTTTCTTTGCACAATACTAATTTCACTTAAATTTTCTGGGTGGAAGAAGGATGTTTGTATTGTTCCTCTTGCTTGATTTACCTTATTTTATAAAACAAAATATTTCCCCCATTTTCCCCTAGCCACTCCTTCATTTCTGTTATTTACCAGTTCCCGAAACTGACCAGTGGGAGTCCTTCGGCACCCTTCCCACTGTCTTCCCTCTGCTGCTCATAATTCATATTCTCATCACCGGAGCCCTGGCTGCTCTGATGATCTAACATGCCTGCCTGGTCCACCCTCTCCCAGCTGTAATCCATCTACTATAAACTCCCTAAACCTCTGATGGCATTAGCCAAGTCTTCTGCAGAACAATTTAAATCACTCTTTCTCCTTCTTTAAGAATGCAAGAATCCATTTTAAAAGCAAGCACACCCTATAGATCACCAAGGTTGACCTAAGAGATTTTCATTATAGTGTAATGTAAATTAGTACTGTTATTAGCCCATGTATAAAGCCTCCTTCTCACAGACCCTCTGTAACTATGAAATCAAATAGTCAACTAATACTAACAAAATCATGAAGCTAATATAATTCAAGTGATTATGATGAATGAAAATAAAAAATCCACCCACTATGCGAATATTGGAATAATTGCTACATTTTGTAAACTGACAACCCTAAGAAAAGTGTTGGGTAGGTTACATCATCTCGTGGAACACAGTATTATGGCAGGACTATAAATAATGCCCTGTATTGTGAGGTGATGTAATCCTCCCAAACGTCTCTACATTCAGAATGTTCCAAAACATTCATGCCCTCCACGTGCTTCCGTCATTTACCTCTTAAGTCCACCTGGATTCTTCTCTCATCAGTTCACTAAAATAACTTGCAATGAATGATAAACACACAAATGAAATAATCTTGCAGTCTTTAGACAGGAGGCTGGGGCACACGGTATGTTTACATTATTTTATAGATGACTTAAAACTTCAAAAGTGATATATCTAAAAATATGTCAGAGGACCTCAGTTTAATTGTACTGTGTTAAATGACAGTATAGTGGTGGAGGTAGTAGTTTAGTTGCTAAGTCGTGTCCAACTCTTTGTGACCCCACAGACTGTAGCCCGCCAGGCTCCTCCGTCCATGGAATTTTTCAGAAAATACTGCAGTGACTTGACATTTCCTTTTCCAGAGGGTCTTCCCAAATGATAGAATACTGTTTACTCATTCTCAAAGTGATACTGTACTGTTCTATCTGTTCATCAAGAAGACATTTTCCTTAAATGTGTTTGTATGTGTGTCCTGTCTCATTAGCTTCATTTTCATTTTCTTTACAGCAGAAGCATTGCTTAAACCCCTTTGTAATTTCAGACTCTAATCCAAGACTTGTATATATTAGTCTTCACTAAAAGTGCTCATTGATTAATCACTGACTTAAAGAATGCCATTAGATCTTATTTTCCTGATGGTTCACTTATTTTCTTATCCTAAAACTTCTCCACTTGGAAAAGGCACTATGAACCTTCTCACATCCATAACTTTACCCATGATATTCTTTCCATTTAAAATAACCTTTCTGCTGACTGTAAACTACATCCTGTATATCTTAGCTGACCTCCCCCACCACCTTTTTTACATTTTGTTTCTTTGTGGAGACTTTTTATTTTTTTCATCTGCCCCCAGCAGGTTCATAATTGCTGACTGAAGCATTCTCATGATGGCTTCTCTCAAACCTTAATCAGATAATTCTAACATCTTTCTCATCTCTGTATTGGCATCTATTGATTAACATAGGCTCTTTCCGTGGCTTCATAGGATTCTCAGCACCACCTTTCTACCTACTGCAAGAAAAAGAGTCTACCTTATCTGTCAGAAGATCTTTTCATATCCAGTTGTTCCGAAGAATTAACGATTGACACAGCTACCTCTAAATGACAGTCTCCTCCCTGTACATCTACACTCATTCCTTAGATGATGTCATCAAATCCCACACCTATAAAATAACTTCTGTATTTTGACGGACCCTAAGTCTATAGCTCCAGCTCAGTCTCTCTCCTGAAATCCAAACTCACATATACATCTACTTATGTGACATCTCCATTTTGACTCCTAATAGGCCAATTTGATTCTTCCCATCTCTACTGCTGCCCACATCCCCC
Source organism: Bison bison bison (assembly GCF_000754665.1). Taxonomy (NCBI): domain Eukaryota; kingdom Metazoa; phylum Chordata; class Mammalia; order Artiodactyla; family Bovidae; genus Bison; species Bison bison. Next base: position 419,895 of record NW_011494919.1, on the reverse strand, counting down.
CCTCCGCCCCACACACACACACACACATTTGCTTCTCTCCTAGTTTTCTCAGAAAACAGCGACATCATTCTTCAGATGCTCATGCTGGAAACAACGAACTCCTCTTTTTTTTTTTTTTTTTTTTAACTTCATACACTGAGTAAATAGCATAGGAAATCTTACTTTTAGGTTTCAAGATATATTTCTAATCATTTAAAAAAAAAAAAAAAACCCTACTGCTATCATCTCAGCCTAAGCCACCATCATTTTGCACCTCAGTCCAGTTCAATTGCTCAGTCGTGTCTGACACTTTGTGACCCAATGAACCACAGCACGCTAGGCCTCCCTGTCTATCACCAACTCCCGCAGTCCACCCAAACTCATGTCAATTGAGTTGGTGATGCCATCCAACTATCTCATCCTCTGTTGTCCCCTTCTCCTCCTGCCCTCAATCTTTCCCAGGATCAGGGTATTTCCCAATGAGTCAGCTCTTCTCATCAGGTGGCCAAAGTACTGGAGTTTCAGCTTTACATTAGTCCTTCCAAAATACACCCAGGACTGATCTCCTTTACGATGGACTGGTTGGATCTCCTTGCAGTCCAAGGGACTCTCAAGAGTCTTCTCCAACACCACAGTTCAAAAGCATCAATTTTTCTGCACTCAGCCTTCTTCACAGTCCAACTCTCACATCCAAACATGACTACTGGAAAAACCATAGCCTTGACTAGATGGACCTTTGTTGGCAAAGTAATGTCTCTGCTTTTGAATATGCTATCTAGGTTGGTCATAACTTTCCTTCCAAGGAGTAAGCGTCTTTTAATTTCATGGCTGCAATCACCATCTGCAGTGATTTTGAGCCCAGAAAAATAAAGTGAGCCACTGTTTCCCCATCTATTTGCCATGAAGTGATGGGACTGGATGCCATGATCTTCGTTTTCTGAATGTTGAGATTTAAGCCAACTTTTTCACTCTCCTCTTTCACTTTCATCAAGAGGCTCTTTAGTTCTTATTCTCTTTCTGCCATAAGGGTGGCATCATCTGCATATCTGAGGTTATTGATATTTCTCCCAGCAATCTTGATTCCAGCTTGTGCTTCATCCAGCCCAGCGTTTCTCATGATGTATTCTGCATATAAGTTAAATAAGTAAGGTGAAAATATACAGACTTGACATACTCCTTTTCCTATTTTGTTCCATGTCCAGTTCTAACTGTTGCTTCCTGACCTGCATACAGATTTCTCAAGAGGCAGGTCAGGTAGTCTGGTATTCCCATCTGTTTCAGAATTTTCCACAGTTTATTGTGATCCACACAGTCAAAGGCTTTGGCATAGTCAATAAAGCAGAAACAGATGTTTTTCTGGAACTCTTGCTTTTTCGATGATCCAGCGGATGTTGGCAATTTGATCTCTGGTTCCTCTGCCTTTTCTAAAACCAGCTTGAACATCTGGAAGTTCATGGTTCACGTATTGCCAAAGCCTGACTTGGAGAATTTTGAGCATTACTTTACTAGCGCGTGAGATGAGTGCAATTGTGCGGTAGTTTGAGCATTCTTTGGCATTGCCTTTCTTTGGGATTGGAATGAAAACTGACCTTTTCCAGTTCTGTGGCCACTGCTGAGTTTTCCAAATTTGCTGGCATATTGAGTGCAGCACTTTCACAGCATCATCTTTCAGGATTTGGAATAGCTCAACCGGAATTCCATCACCTCCACTAGCTTTGTTCATAGTGATTCCTAAGGCCCACCTGACTTCACATTCCAGGATGTCTGGCTCTAGGTGAGTGATCACACCATTGTGAATATCTGGGTCATGAAGATCTTTTTTGTACAGTTCTTCTGTGTATTCTTGCCACCTCTTCTTAATATCTTCTGCTTCTGTTAGGTCCATACCATCTGTCCTTTATTGAGCCCATCTTTGCATGAAATGTTCCCTTGGTATCTCTAATTTTCTTGAAGAGATCTCTAGTCTTTCCCATCCCATTGTTTTCCTCTATTTCTTTGCATTGATTGCTGAGGAAGGCTTTCTTATCTCTCCTTGCTATTCTTTGGAAAACTTTGCATTCAAATGCAGAGTTTACTTTTCTCCTTTGCTTTTTGCTTCCCTTCTTTACACAGCTATTTGTAAGGCCTCCTCAGACAGCCATTTTGCTTTTTTGCATTTCTTTTCCATGGGGATGGTCTGGATCCCTGTCTCTTATACAATGTCATGTACCTCCGTCCTTAGTTCATCAGGCACTCTGTCTATCAGATCTAGTCCCTTAAATCTATTTCTCACTTCCACTGTATAGTCATAAGGGATTTGATTCAGGTCATACCTGAATGGTCTAGTGGTTTTCTCCACTTTCTTCAATTTCAGTCTGAATTTAGCAATAAGGAGTTCATGATCTGAGCCACAGTCAACTCCCGGTCTTGTTTTTGCTGACTGTATAGAGCTTCTCCATCTTTGGCTGCAAAAAATATAATCAATCTGATTTCGGTGTCAACCATCTGGTGATGTCCATGTGTAAAGCCTTCTCTTGTGTTGTTGGAAGAGGGTGTTTGCTATGACCAGTGTGTTCTGTTGGCAGACCTCTATCAACCTTTGCCCTGCTTCATTCTGTACTCCAAGGCCAAATTTGCCTATTACTCCAGCTGTTTCTTGACTTCCTACTTTTGCATTCCAATCCCCTATAATGAAAAGGACATCTTTTTTAGGTGTTAGTTCTAGAAGGTCTTGTAGGTCTTCATAGAACTGTTCAACTTCAGCTTCTTTAGCATTACTGGTCAGGGCATAGACTTGGATTACTGTCATATTGAATGGTTTGCCTTGGAAATGAACAGAGATCATTCTGTCATTTTTGAGGTTGCATCCAAGTACTGCATTTCAGACTCTCTTGTTGACTATGATGGCTACCCCATTTCTTCTAAGGGATTCCTGCCCACAGTAGTAGATATAATGGTCATCTGAGTTAAATTCACCCATTCTAGTTCATCTTAGTTAGTTGACCCCTAGAATGTCGATGTTCACTCTTGTTATCTCCTGTTTGACCACTTCCAATTTGCCTTGATTCATGGACCTAATATTCCAGGTTCCTATGCAATATTTCTCTTTTACACATGGACCACTGCAATAACGTCCAGGTTTCTTATTTCCCACCTTCTTTTCTGTTCCTTGAGTCTAGTCCCACAAGTGCTCAAGTGATGATTTTAAGATGGGAACCAAGTCCTCAGTTCAAAAATACCCAATGTCACTGCATTTCACTCACAGTAATGTGCAAAGTTCTGCCTCAACCCCTACTACCATCCACCTGTTCATACCGTGCTACCAAAGTGGCCTCACTACAGATCAATGGACAGGTCAAATACAGTATACGCCTAGGACCTGCACAGTTGTTGCTGTAAGCATATAGAAAGTTCTTATCCTAGATATCTTGAGTATATTTTGTTCAGTTCTCTGCTTAAATGTTACTTTGTAAGACAGAGCTTCTCCAATCACCTAGCCTAGTTTAGTACCCTCTCAACATAATTTTCTTAATCTCATTCACCCTAATTTTTCTTCATAGTTGTTATCACCAATTCACATATGGTAGTTTGTTTATTCATTGCTTTCTGATTTTCTCCATGTAAGATAAGCTCCAGTGCCTAGAATGTGTAAATGCTCAGTAACTATTTATTGATCAATTTTAAATTGATCAAAAATAATTATTATCACAATTAAAATTTTCTTCTGGTTAATGTTAAGTCTTTTGCTCAGTCGTGTCTGACTCTTTGTGACGCCGTGGACTGTAGCCACCAGGCTCCTCTGTCCATGGGATTCTCCAGGCAAGAATACTGGAGTGGGTTGCGATTTCCTTCTCCAGTGGATCTTCCCAACCCAGGGATCAAACCCGGGTCTCCCGCATTGCGGGCAGATGCTTAAACCTCTGAGCCACCAGGGAAGCCCATCCCCTGCCAAATACAGGAAAGATCAAATCAAATACACATATTTAACACATAATGTTTCAGTTCTTTTATCTTTTTTTGTCCCCCAAGGAAGAATGCACTTAAATTAGCACCGAACTATAATGGAAAACAAGTGATGATCATTCTCATTAAAAGTCTGTGCATTCAGAGCTTGTTATTATTATATTCCTATTACATTGAAATGTCTATCTTCTTTTAAACAAATTGCTAGAAATAGAGATTTTCCATTAAAATACTCTTTCGTATAATATAGAAAAATAATAGGAAAAAGCAATGTTGCCAGAATTTAGAAACACATATTATTCTGAATGAAATATATGTTTTCTTTAATACTTATTATCAGCTTATGAGTTTTAATGGTAGGATTTAATTCTTATGCTCACTTCTATTTCTTTGTGAATTTATAATCTCCTAATTGCAGATGGAAGCATTACTCTATGAGCTGCTAGAGTTTTTTGTATTGCATTTTCCCCCCAGTCTGTTTGTAAAGTTCCTGGGAATTTCTGCTTATTGAGCAGGAGAGAAATATATTTCTGAGGTTAGAGTTAACTTTCTTCATAATAAGTTCAGAAAAAATAATTGAACATGTACAAAAAGGATTTTTCTACTAAAATTTTCAGATGTGTCCTATGATTTTCCTGTATTTTTAGTTGTTAGAATGAAATTCACCAAATAATTAGGGAAATCACAAATCTTATTTTGCAATGTACAAAATTTATCCCTCCATGCTTTGTCTTATCAAGCCTTATAAGTTTTCTTGAGAAAATTACAATGATTTACAAACTGGTTTTCTTGCACCAGACTGTTTAATTGCCTAGCAAGCCATTTCACATTCTCTGTTTACAACAGTGTTCCTTGATCTCAAAGTTTATCTTTCAGAGATACTGCACTGGCTTTTAAAGGCCCAAGGAAAAACTTCCTACATTTTTCACATGTCAAACAAAGGCATTCATGGGTTAACCCCCTTCAACTTTTTCTAGCCACATCACCTCTACCCAGCATGCAACATACAGTCTTTTAGGTCTCTAACAACCCACACCTTGCAAGTATCTTATACCTTTACCTGAAACACCTTTCCTTCTTGCCTAACTGATAGCTTCTGTGTATTTTTTCAAGGGTGATTTTAAAGTCACATTCTGTATTGAAGGTAAATTCTGAAAAGCTTTTCGGGTTTCTGACATTGCATAAGTGTGAGTTGTCCAAAGTTGAATAATACATAGTAGCTAGTAGCTCAGTCATGTCCGACTCTTTGTGACCCCATGGACTGTAGCCTATCAGGCTCCTCCGTCCATGGGATTTTCCAGGCAAGAGTGCTGGAGTGGATTGCCGTTTCCTTCTCCAGGGGATCTTCCTGACCCAGGAATCAAACCCGGGTCTCCCGCATTGCAGGCAGACGCTTTACCGTCTGAGCCACCAGGGAAACCCAATAATAATAATAAGAGGAAGAAGAATACATAGATCCCATCTTCTTGGAGCTCCCAGACTGTGAAACCACCTCCACCTCTTCCCCTTTGAATCCTTCCTGATCAGAACTAGATTAGGCTCCTGCCTTACAGTGGGCTTCCCAGGTCGTGCTTATTTACTATTAAGAACACACCTGCCAATGCAGGAGACATAAGAGATGCGGGTTCCATCCCCTGGGTCGGGAAGATCCCCTGGAGGGGAGTCTGGCAACACACTCTAAGTATTCTTGCCTGTAGAATCCCATGGACAGAGGAGCCTGGTGGGCTACAGTCTACAGGGGCGGAAGAAGTCAGATGTGATTGAAGAAACTTAGCGCGTATGCACCTACGTTATACATTGATCACTTTACTCTGTACTTTTGCAGGTAGTATTTTCTCTTAATCTTCTATTTTATTCTTGAATTTGGCCCAATGTTTACACATTTGGGACTACAAAAGAGAGACATAATGAAAGATCTGATTACCATCAGAACATTTTTGCTTTTCCTAAGGTAAAAGACTTACAATTTGTTAATTTGATAATGAAAAATTTTGAATCATTTCTTTTAAAGGAGAATCCTTATCTTCAGTTAGGCAGAATTTATATTGATATGGGAGGTTCAAATATAATAAAAATAATAATAATTTAAAATAAAGTTGTCCCTCGTCGGCACTGACAAAGACAAAATTAACTTATTTATGTGACGTTATGGAAGTTTTGTCTAGGCTGAAAGGACATTGCCATATACCTCCTTTGTCATCCATTTATCTTGAAAATGAGATACCAGGCAATTTACCCATCAGGGTTTTTAACGAGTCACAGTATTTGAAGGCTGTGAACTGAGTAATACCATTCATTTATGTTCTTGTCCTGCAGCTGTTGTGTTTTATATAAGACAGTTTGAAACAAAGAAAACAGAGCTCTATATTAAGCTTCACTATTAAGTGGAACTAAGCCATTTCAGGAAATAATGGCATTTCACAGAAGAGAGTAAAAAAGGATAAAGTGTAATTTTCCTCAAGTAACAAACAGGTAAATGGCAAAAGAAGCATAAAATAGTGACCAATAAATAAGTACTCGGTGTTGAAGAAAAGCCAAGTGGCACAATTCTGCAGCTTAATTTTCACCACAAATAAGTCAACTGTGAGTCAATTTTAATATGTTTTATCAATAGATCCTTTTCTTTTTTTCCCCTAAAGTAATTTAGAAAACTAGCGCTGCTCCTGCTGCTGCTGCTAAGTCGCTTCAGTCGTGTCCGACTCTGTGCGACCCCATGGACTGCAGCCCACCAGGCTCCTCCGCCCATGGGATTTTCCAGGCAAGAGTACTGGAGTGGGGTGCCATTGCGCTAGCAATCACTTAATGCCTTCTTACGGGTCACACTTGGAGACTAAAAAATAATCAACATCATCAGGCTAGAATCTGTTGTCCAACTAATCCATCACCAAGTCCTTATGCCTATTACAGAGCTTCAGTTACGACTTCCTGTGCCTGCCTCCTTCCTGCCTCTCCTCTCAGCCTCTATCTTGGTACAGATCTCATAACTTCTTGCTTAAATTTTCTGGATAGGCTTTTAGGTGTGTTCTTTTCCTGCCATACCCATTCATTTAGGTCACATCCACAAGAATTACAGTTCTAAAGCATAAATCTATCATACCATGCCCCTGCTTTAGAAAACTTCCTTTGACATCAGTTTCTAAAAAATCCTAGAGGTTCTAAGTTTGAGTGTTCTTGATGAAATTCTCATTCATCATCAAATCAGTTTTCAGTATGTTCTGTGTGGCAAGCCCAACAGGGATTCATCACTGTGTGAAAGAGATGTATTTCCCTGCCCATTTGGAGTTTACCTGGTTTCCTATTGCTGCTGTAATGGTTACAAGAAGTGTAGTGGCTTAAAACAATGCAAATTTATTATCTTACAGTTCTGGAGGTCAGAAGTCCTGTAAACAAGGTGTTAGAAGGACTGCCTTCTTCCTGGAGGCTCTAGGGGACAATACATTCCCTTGCCTTTCCCAGCTTCCAGAGGCCGCCTGCATTTTTTTGCTCTGGATTCCTTTCTCCATTTTCAAAGACAGCCATGTAGCATCTTTAAATCTCCCTCTTACACACATAGACACTTACCTTGGCCTCCATAGGCACATCTCCTTCTCTGTCTCTAACTCTCATCAGGACACCTGCCCAGGAAATCCAGGATATTCTCCCATGTCACAAAGTCCTTATTTAATCACATCAGTCTTTTTTGCCCTCTAAATTGACATAGTCACAAGTTCTGGGGATTAGAACAGACATTTGGGGTGGGGGTGTGGAGGCCAGCACTGCTGTCTCTTACCATCATTGTTTAACAGAATAGGCAGATATTCTGTGACATTTTAAGATTCTTTTTACTCTTCCATATTTTCCAAATTTTATCATACCTATAAGTAGTAACTTTCTAGTTCAGATGGTAAAGAATCCGCCTGCATTGCTGGAGACCCAGTCTCCATCCCTGGGCCCAGAAGATCCCCTGGAGAAGGGAATGGCAACCCACTCCAGTATTCTTGCCTAAAAAATCCCATGGACAGAGGAGACTGGGAGGCTACAGTTCATGGGGTCATGAAGAGTCGGACAAAACTGAGAAACTAACAACACACACACACACACACATAGTAATTTTCTAGCTATGGAAAAAAGTTTTAATTGTAAAAATTATACTCTATCAATTTCTCAACTGAAATCTAGATTTTCCCTCATGATATACATTTTAGTCACATATGCTAGACTACACAGTAGGACACTCACAGTTCCCTTCCCTGACTCTTCTTTGTTATAATCCTGTCTCTTACATAGAAACTGGGAAAGTTTAACACCAAGTTTCGATTTGGTAAATGCCTCACTCAAAGGTCATTCTCTTACTAGCTCTTCCCTGACACACTTGGGCTTGACCACTTCTTCCTTTGTCCCTCCAGAGAACAGATTCCCCTTTTCTGGAAATTTACAGAATTATTTATGTTGAACCTTGGCCATTCACCTCTACAGGACTCTGGGATAAGGATTATGTCCTTGACTTTCTGTACATCCAGCACTTATCATAGTGCTCAGCACCACCACTGAATAAAAGCTTGAGCTACTAAATAAGATTTCTTTGGGAATGGTACATTTAAAAATATGTCCGTTAATACATCCTTAAGGCTACGGGATATCACAAATTATTGAACGACTAGGATGTTTAAATTACTTTCATGTGTATGAAGCAATTCCTGAAGGTTGTAACACAACACTGAAAGTGCAGATTTTCCAGTCATATGTTGAAGTGAATGTAAACAAACGAAATCTTCATGAATATTTTGTTCAAATTCAAATAACCTGCCTTATTCGTTAATCATTATTTTAACAATTTTTACTGTCAGGTTTTTAATGATATTATACATGTTTTATAAAGGATGTTTCCACTTATGAATATTTTAGGTTATATCTTATGGTATGGTTTTAATGTGTGGATTTCTACACATGAATCAGGCTTTTAAAGGTATTATTTTTCTAAGAAGCACTACTGAAATGATCTGCTTACAATCTGCTCTCTGCTCATGTGCAACAGGTTCAGAACAACAATTCTTTGAAAGTTATTTCAATCTGGGTCTTTGTTAAGGGTAAATATGAAACTGGATTAATTTATATTATGGACTGACCCATATTTTTTTTTTATGAATCAGCTAATGTGTACTTAATGCATGTGACATTAATTCCAAAGACATTCTGTCCTGATATTAGTTCCAATCCCACCCCACTAAGGAATTGGTGTATCCAAAAGATTGGGGAAGGAATCGTGTCTATTCTGGCCTCACTGGCATCCTCTACTTTTATTAATTTGAGTTTTGCCACTGATACTTGTCTGCATTCTATGTCAGAGATCAGATCAGTCGCTCAGTCGTGTCTGACTCTTTGCAACCCCATGAATCGCAGCACGCCAGGCCTCCCTGTCCATCACCAACTCCCGGAGTTCACTCAGACTCATGTCCATCGAGTCAGTGATGCCATCCAGCCGTCTCATCCTCTGTCGTCCCCTTCTCCTCCCGCGCCCAATCCCTCCCAGCATCAGAGTCTTTTCCAATGAGTCAACTCTTCGTGTGAGGTGGCCAAAGTACTGGAGTTTCAGCTTCAGCATCATTCCTTCCAAAGAAATCCCAGGGCTGATCTCCTTCAGAATGGACTGGTTGGATCTCCTTGCAGTCCAAGGGACTCTCAAGAGTCTTCTCCAACACCACAGTTCAAAAGCATCAATTCTTCGGCGCTCAGCCTTCTTCATAGTCCAACTCTCACATCCACACACGATCACAGGAAAAACCATAGCCTTGACTAGATGAACCTTTGTTGGCAAAGTAATGTCTCTGCTTTTGAATATGCTATCTAGGTTGGTCATAACTTTTCTTCCAAGGAGTAAGCTTTTAATTTCATGGCTGCAGTCACCATCTGCAGTGATTTTGGAGCCCATAAAAATAAAGTCTGACACAGTTTCCACTGTTTCCCCATCTATTTCCCATGAAGTGGTGGGACCGGATGCCATGATCTTCGTTTTCTGAATGTTGAGCTTTAAGCCAACTTTTTCACTCTCCACTTCCACTTTCATCAAGAGGCTTTTGAGTTCCTCTTCACTTTCTGTCATAAGGGTGGTGTCATCTGCATATCTGAGGTTATTGATATTTCTCCCGGCAATCTTGATTCCAGCTTGTGTTTCTTCCAGTCCAGCATTTCTCATGATGTACTCTGCATATAAGTTAAATAAACAGGGTGACAATATACAGCCTTGACATACTCCTTTTCCTATTTGGAACCAGTCTGTTGTTCCATGTCCAGTTCTAACTGTTGCTTCCTGA
>NW_011494919.1:403939-409584 GCF_000754665.1 Bison bison bison | reverse complement strand
AATTTCTCAAGAGGCAGATCAGGTGGTCTGGTATTCCCATCTCTTTCAGAATTTTCCACAGTTTATTGTGATCCACACAGTCAAAGGCTTTGGCATAGTCAATAAAGCAGAAACAGATGTTTTTCTGGAACTCTCTTGCTTTTTCGATGATCCAGCGGATGTTGGCAATTTGATCTCTGGTTCCTCTGCCTTTTCTAAAACCAGCTTGAACATTAGGAAGTTCACGGTTCACATATTGCTGAAGCCTGGCTTGGAGAATTTTGAGCATTACTTTACTAGCATGTGAGATGAGTGCAATTGTGCGATAGTTTGAGCATTCTTTGGCATTGCCTTTCTTTGGGATTGGAATGAAAACTGACCTTTTCCAGTCCTGTGGCCACTGCTGTAGGTCAAGTTAAATAAGGTGATAGTATTCAACTTGTTATACTCAGTATCACCAGTTCTTTTTTCTATCTGCATTCACTCAAAATAACAGAGTAGAAAATCTGATCAGTAATTTTAAAACCACTTTAATCCTTCCTACTTATTTGCCTTTGTTTCCAAATATGAAATACTAGTACATACAAATGTCATTCTCGTGTGTGTGTATAAATACCACCCACCCATTCCTTCGCTTCTCCCTCTGTACTTCTTTCTCTCTCACTCTCCCTCTCTCTTTCCCAACTATGCCTCAAAGCTGGGAGAGGTTACCTGGACTAGCCTGATAATTTAGTTAGAAAAAAAGCAACCTCTAATTTGAGCATCATTTAGGGAAAAATGAAATGTTGACTCTACATTATTTCCCAGGCTGTATTAGCAATGATCCTTCTTTCCTGGAGTACATCTATGGGTTTTACTATTCCGTGTATTTTTTAAACCCACCATATATGGATGACAGCTACTTCTCTGTGAAGTTTTGTGGAATCACCAGAGAGCTAAGGCTTTTTTTTTTTTTAAATACCAATTCAAAACATTAATTTATCAGTTGACCCAGAAGTAACTGGTCTCCAACAGATGATACAGATTAACTAAAACTGTAATGACAAATTCATAAATCAGACAGCTTGTTCATTATTTTTAGAAATATTAATGCAAGTGCTTCAAAACACAAGTGTTAGTAAGCTATTTCTTTATAGAAAATAACCTCTGCTGCATACTAATTTTAAAATTAGGAAGTTGACAGTTCAAAGTCAAGTCAGTGAACAAAGTTAAGCAATCTGTTTTACATCCTCAAGCTACAATTTTTCTCTTTATTAAAAGTAGATTAATTAACATAGTTGTATGTCTAGTACAATTTTCTTTCATTCTACTTTTCTAGAAATAGTTACTAAATATTATCCTTTAAATCTACCTGTCCAAAATTCCTTATAACTCAAAATATTTGTTAATTGTTGCTACAATGTCTTAATTTAACTTACAATTCACTTAATGTCACTGCATTCTACTACCTAAATCTCAAAGTGCTCTCGTCAAGTGATCATTTCTAGTTTATTTCTGAGATTTTGCTTATCAGATACTTCATAAAACTTAATATCAATGAGAGTGCACGTTACTTTAAGGTCAGGGGGATATTTTCTGAAAATATCACCATAATCTTGAGTTCAGACTCTAGTCCAGAATCTAGACTCCAGATTATGTCCTCTTAGAAAATGCACACATTCTCCATGTAAAACACACTTTGTCAAAATATTGATTATGACTGCCTTTAAATAATAGCAACAGATCACCAGCAAGGTGAGTAATAAGCAGAAAACACCATGAAAATATATTCAGACTTAGAATGTTATTTAATCAAGTTAAAAATGAAATTATTTTAACCATAGAAGATCTTTTTTTAAAGGAACATTTTTTTAATTTACCCCAGGATTGATTTTAGTCTGTATATCCACATTACATGAATCAATATCATCATTCTTTTAACAATCTTATGTAAGTAAAGGAGATTGACACTTGACCTTGGAAAACCTAACACAAATGCACACACATACACACACATCTTCACATCAAAAAGTTAATGACAATTTTGATAGAAGTTTTCCTAACTAAGTAGCTATGGTGAATAAAACTAAATATTCCTTACAACAGAGTTATTGAACCAAGACAAAAAATAACTGAGACAAAGAGAAGTTCATTTCAAGTTTCTCTGGATAATCATAATTCTGGAAACCAATAAAGGGATTATGTAAACATAATGAATTTCTGGAAATTTATACTTCAACTTCTATAGTAACAAATAGTGCTTTTTTTTAAAAGAACTAATACAGTATTTGCAGAATATATACATTTATATGTTCAATATATTCATATGTATGTGTAAATATATGAATTTATATGTATTCATTCCATTTCTAGAATTCACAGTTACTAAATGGCTTTATTCAGTGTATACACTTGTCCTTTAGTGTCTGTGGGGATTGTTTCCAAGAATCATGGATACTCAAGCCCCTTATATATAGTAGGATTTTCATGTACCCTACACACACACACTGTATGTACTTGAAATCATCTCTAGATTACCTTCAATACCTAATACAATGTAACTGCTATGTAAAAGTAGTAGTAAATATAGCATAAATACTGTGTGCATGGTTTCCAGTTTGTGGCAAATTCAAATTTTGTTTTTGGAACTCTCTGGCATTGTTTTTTCCAAATATTTTCCATTCATGGTTGGCTAAATCCAAAGATGCAAAACGTGCAAATACAGAGGGCTGACTGTGTTTCCTTTTTTTTTTTTCCATTTAGCATCATAGAGTGTACATGATAGTGTGGTAAATTTAAATATTAACACTTTTCTGGATATCTGATAACTTTCTCTAAATACTTTAAAATGTCTTCATGAATACAAAGTGCATATCATTATGGAACCAAACTCATCCAGCAATTTGAATGCTATATGCACGAATATAATGAGTACTCAGCATAATTTTTATTTCTATGCATAGATTTGTTCAGTAGAACTCCAGAGGATACAGAACAGCAGTGCATGTGCGCATGCTCAGTCATGTCCAACTCTTTGGGACCCCATGGACTGCAGCCCACCAGGCTCCTCTGTCCATGGGATTTTTCCAGGCAAGAGTCCTGGAGTGGATTGCCATTTCCTACTGCAAGAGATATTCTTAACCCAGGGATAGAACCAGTGTCTCCTGAGTCTCCTGCATTGAAGGCAGATTCTTTACTGCATGAGCCACTGGGGAAGCCCACAGAATAACCACTACCAAATCAATGTTTCCAGCTTTTATATATAAATAAGAAAGCACTAATAGAGTGGTTAACAGAACAATCTGTAAAATTAACACTGGGAAGAGTATTTATCTTCCTACTGCTATTTCTCAGGCTCCATGATGAATATCATCAATTGAGGATTGAGGATGTGTGGATGTGCAAGTGGGGATGAGTAAATAAACTAAAAATTACATTATTAAGAACTTAATATAAATTTTCATTTGAATGGCAAATTCTCCTGGGCATTTAAAAATATTTGCAAACAGATTGTTAAATGTGATAGATAAACAAAGATAGTGTAGCTACAGCATTAGTGACTGCTGCCAGCCAAGGATCAACTAGAAATTGAGATTGAGCAGCTGTGATGCTGCAGAGCAAGTTAATTGCCAAGATAATTACAAATAATGCATACAAAAATTAATTTCCACACAATTTTCAGGGGTAATATTATTATGTATTAAAAAGAGTGTGAAAGGCATTCTGGCCCATTGACCTATGAATGAATAAATGAAGGGGAAAAAAAAAAGAAGACAGGAATGTAGGAGGAAGGAAAGCAATCAGAAATTTACTACCATTCATCTCCCTACAATGATTCTGAACAGTTTTTCTTTCCTTCCTCACGTCCTCCCACAAACCCTTATTGAATTGCTGCCGATGTCTTAGGTATATCCTAACATGCAAAGAAAAACAGCTCTTGCGTCCATGGGACTTCTATTCCAGAATCAGGATGCACATAAACAAACAAGGTAGTTAAAGTCCAGGAATGTGAAGAGAATGAGGAGTGGCGGCTGTGGCATACAACTGAGGAAGGCCTTAATAAGTGAGATTTCAACGGAATCCTAAAGAATGTGAAAGGAGGAAGCTTTCTGACAAAAAGAGGGACTACATTGTGAACTGAGAGAACATTATGTCCCAAGAGTCTAAGGTAGCCAAGCACATTTATCATAGTGAAATACTATATAATAAACTGCTTTTCTCTTTCAATTTTCTTGAAGATAATCAAGATGTGATTAGCTCTGTTGTGACTAAGGACTGATTTGTTTCTGGGTACCATACCCCAAATCTAAGATATCAAAGGCAATTCTGAGCTTTAGACACTGTTGTTGTTCAGTCACTAAGTCAAGTCCAACTCTTTGCGACCCCATGGACTGCAGCACACCAGGTTTCGCTGTCCTTCACTGTCTCCCCGTGTTTGCTCAAACTCATGCCCATTAATTCAGATATAGCTAGAACCATAATATATTACGGGCTTTATATTAGACTTACATGTGAATATAGATTCTCTTTTCTGTGATTCATAGTTCACAATTTTAAAGATAAATCAGAGACCCCACCTGGCTATGGTTTCATTTCATTTTCTAGCAAAGGATAGAAACTATAATCATATTTCCTTAGAGAGTAACCCAGCAGCAAATTATCAATGAGCCTCAATGTTGTATTAACATCTTACTAGTATTATTTCTGTTAGCTTATACAGTTTGTGTATTAGCTACCAAACATTTCTACTATCTGTTATTATCATATTAGAGAGCTCATGCTGGTTTATATCTCCCTGATCTTTCTGCATAGACTGCCTCTACTCCCGTTTTCCAGCTGGTAAATTCCAAAGCAGGTATCACTTGCTCCAGGAAGATTTCCAATCACCCTTACTCATGCTTCTCTCTGGACCTATTAGATACCATTATCAGTTGATTATACAGGGTTTTTCATTAGCTACACTAGACTAGTGAACATTTTGATCGCATATAGGAGGGCATGAATATTGATTTAGTAAAATGTTCATTGATGTTGGGAAGAAATGTCCTATAGGAGACCTTCCCTGTTCTGATCTCTGATGGTCAGTCACAATGATGTGAGAATCACTAAACTGAAAATCCTGTATTTTTTAATTCTTCAGATTAAATAAAGGGACTTTTTAAACAGCCTAGATTGGATTGTTCAAGCTCCAAGAGCTAAACCAGTTGTAGAGAGAGGTACCACAAGTGAGGAGTTGGATGACACCTTCCCAACAAAAGAGCAAAATCTATCAATATTTTCTGGTGCCATTTAGCAAAGAAGTTAGGAAGGCTAGGCCAAAGACAATAATAAAACTGGGAGATTTTCTCAAACCTTGGGCTGCTTTATTTTGTGTTTGATTTTGCCCCTATGCCTAGTTTCCTATTGGGGTTAAAGTTGATGCTGTATGGCATCTTAAAAGAAATTGAGAAGAAGCTGGAATATTGGCTCTTCAAAGAAAGAAAAGAGTGAATGCAGAATTCAGCTTAGAAAGAATGTGTCATACAAGAAAATAATTATAAGAAAGAAAAGGTGCTAGAAGCATACTTCATTTCTGCTTAAACGTAACTGGAAAAGATCATTCCTTTTAGGAGTTAAAGCCAGTTTTTTAAAATATGCTTGGAATAATACCAACAATGGTAGACGAGTTATTTTTAAAACAACAGAGA